>NC_069505.1:111232948-111452948 GCF_027579735.1 Bombina bombina | reverse complement strand
GCGGAACCCATGCATGTACGAAAGTCTTTTCCGGACTCAATTCCCTCTAAACAGGACTTCACAAAACTGATCACACAAGTAAAATCTTGTATCAAAGAAGAAATATCGGAGCTCCGAAAGGAGATGCACGAAATTGGGGATAGAGTTGAATCTTTAGAGGATACTGAAATAAACCAATCTGAAATATCGAATCTACAACAAAGTGTCTAAGCCCAGAATAATGTTATTCTACAACTTCAAGATAAACTTGAAGATATTGAGAAGAGGAGCAGGAGACAAAATCTGAGAATCAGAGGAATACCGGAATCTATTGCACCTGATGTACTAGATGCCTACCAACAAGGCCTCTTCCAGAACCTCAAGGGCCCCACCCTAACAACTCACATAGCCATGGACAGATTTCACAGAGCCTTGAGGCCCAGGCCAAAGGAGGGCTTACCTCTGAGAGATGTGATTATACGCTTTCGTGAATATCAGCAAAAAGAAGACATTATGAAACTGTGCAGAAACGCCGCCTCGCTATACTACCAAGGATCTACCTTATCCATTTTTGCAGACCTCTCCCAAATAATGCTACAAAGACAAAGGGAATTTGCCCCTCTGACGACCCTTCTGAGGAAAAACAACACTCCCTATAGATGGGGTTTCCCGTGCCACATTCAACTTACTTGGGAAGGCCAGAAGAAAACCTGCATGGACCCTGGTGACATAGAGGACTTTTGCAAAGAACTCAATCTCCCCAACCCAGGCCATGCCCAGACCTCCACACCATTCAGGCCCAGAAAGGACTTCCCTCCTATATAAGACCCTAGACCTCAAAGGGCCGCATGGCAGTCATCGACCACCAAAAAACAAAAGAAATCCTCAGACCTCCTGAAGGAAAATGGGTGAGATCTTTCTGATGCTCTGGTATAGAAATTCTAATTTACAGCGGAATACTTATTGCCTTAATGTTTAGTTCACACTGTATTTTTATAATGTTCTTTGAAAATAGTTTAAGATTCTAAATCATTAATCTTTAATGCTTCCCCTTAAATTGTACTGTATTTATCCAGTTTCCCTCCCCCCCTCCATTTTGTACTATGTATTCTTGTATTTTTATATTCTTGTATATTTCCTTGCATATCTATGTATGCATATACATATATTTGTATACCTACTTATTCTCTAACCCAGATGATGGCCAACAAATGTCACTCATGTGTAAGGTAAAATGCCATATGTTTTTTCTTAGGCCCCCTTGTGTATGGGCTATGTGTTCTGCTGTTAGTTTAAAATATGTTTTGTTAAAATCATTTTATGTTTACCACTTTTTTAGATTTTTGAGTGAAACACCAACTCTCACACATGCACACACTCCTACATAACCCATGGCCTCACAATTAATAGATCAGAAATTTAATATAATCTCCATCAACACCAAAGGGCTTAATTCTACACATAAGAGCAGTGTGCTGTTCCTCCAAGAGACTCACTTCAGAAGAGGGAAAGAACCTAAATACTTTTCATCTAACTACCCCACACATTTCCATAGCAGCAACCCCCCCCAAAAAAAACCAACGGAGTTAGCATGTTATTCCACAAATCCATTCCATTTGAATTAATTCATAAAGACCAGGAAAAGGAAGGCAAGTACTTGGGAATTAGTGGGTTGCTATTTGGCAAACCAATCACCTTAGTTAATGTCTATGCATCAAATACGAACCAGGCAACCTTTTTTCAAAACACTACTAATTTTATTATTACATTCCTCAAAGGCCCATTATTACTAGCGGGTGACTTTAATTTACCTTTAAACCCTGCAATCGACAGTTCTAACTCACAATTAAATGACCTTACCAAAACTCACCATTCAATATGGGACAACTTCACCTTATTGTCACTACGTGACACATGAAGACACATATATCCCCACAAACACGACTCCACTTTCTTCTCCAATCCTAATAGATCCTATTCCAGGATAGACTATATTATGGCTGACCATATCGCAGTAATTAACCTCAAAGATTCCTGCATCATTCACTTGGCCTTCAACTCCTACTAGACCATTTCAATGGAGATTGGATGAAGTTTTACTATCAGACCCCCTAATTAAAATAGATGTAGAGAAAGCCATACAGGAATATTTCTCTTTAAATAGCACTCCTGACATTCCCTTGGGAACCCTTTGGGAGGCCCATAAATACGTTATCAGAGGTACTCTGATGAAACACAAAGCCATTAAAAACAAGCAAAACAAACAAAAATACTTGAAGCTAATGCAGGATATCAATAAATTTGATTACATCCACAAAAGACACCCACTAGACGCGACTACACAAACAAAACTAGATCAGGCCAGAGCCCAACTCAATGACTATCTTGACATCAAAGCCCAAACCACTGCCTTCTTACTGAGACAATAATTCCATACCCAAGGAAACAAACCTGGGAAATTACTAGCAAGGACCCTTAAACGCAAAACCATGCAGTCATATGTCCACTCACTCATTAACCGAAAAAATAATTGACTCCCAAACTATAGCAAATATGTTCTGTGACTATTATTCCAAACTGTACAACTTATTCCCAGACCGCCCTGACAAGAAACATAATGACAGTTGTGAATCCTATCTCACCCCTTTAATGCTCCCCCAGGTTCACGCGGACCACCTTCAGTCCCTTTCCGAACCATTCTCACTTCAGGAATTAGATAAGGCCATAAAATCCCTCAAGCATGGGAAAAGTCCTGGTCCATACGGATTCAGTAATTTCTACTACAAGAACTTTAAGTCTCTGCTAATGCCGACACTTTTAAAACTTTACAATCAAATAGATTCCGACCACCCATTTCCAGAAAATATGCTAAAAGCATACATTACAGTGCGGCCTAAGCCGGGCAAACCATCAACTAACCCAGTCAATTTTCACCCTATCTCGCTACTCAATGTCGACCTCAAGCTTTACTCTAAGATTCTAGCTAACAGACTAAACCCAATTCTCCCACATCATAATACATACAGACCAAGCCGGCTTTGTACCATTGAGGGAGGCAAAAGATAATACAGTAAAAGTTACCCACCTACTATACCACACACATCAACACCACATACCGGCTTTCTTTATATCTACAGACACAGAGAAGGCGTTTGGTCGCCTAGACTGGACATTCCTACAACACACCTTATATAAATTTAGTATCCCTAAAGATTTTATCTCAAAAATGTTAGCCCTTTATACCTCCCCGTCAGCAAAGGTCAAAGTCAATGGCCTTTTATCTAATAGCTTCAATATTAGAAATGGAACGAGGCAGGGATGCCCACTTTCCCCCCTCCTATTTGTCCTCTCAATGGAAATCTTAACTACTAAATTACGAAATTCACCCGATATCGCAGGTATTAAAATTAAAAATTCAGAATTCAAATTGGCACTGTTCCCTGATGACCTCCTAATGACCCTCACAGAACCGCTTAGCTCCCTCTTGAAGGCGCACTCTGTGCTCAAAGATTATTGTAAATTATCCAACTTCTCAATTAATTTTGGGAAGTCAGAAATCCTTTCAGTACATATCCCGCAAACTGACCTAGGAACACAGCTCTCACCAGATCTCAAAGATCTAATCAAATTGAACTATGATTCACTCTTCTCATCCATCCTTTCCTGACCAACATAACACAGTGGCTTCCTAAGCACATCTCTTGCTTGGGAAAGATTGGGGCAGTGAAAATGACGCTGCTACCAAAAATGCTTTATATCTTGCGAACAGTCCCAATACCCCTACCGAACACCGTCCTACCAAAACTACAGTCCATAATAAACTCATATATATGGAAACGAAAACCCCAGAGAATCCCAAAATCAACACTCTACAGGCACCCTGATCAGGGAGGTCTGAGAGTACCCAAGCTTCAAGACTACAGGACAGCAATTTACCTCTCAAGATTGAGTAGTAGACTGGTGCTCTTATGAGGAACACCACCATAAACAATGGGTTCAACTAGAGCATAATTTATGTGATTTTCCCCAACTCGGCTCCCTATGCTAGCTAGAAGGCCCTCACGATACCCTCATACATAACAATAACCCTATCATTATAGAAACCCTTAAAGTTTGGAAAGAGTTACTTAGAAAAAAATTGACATTTCCTCAGTACCTTCCCCTTTAACTCCAATCCTCCATAATAAAAATTTTCAGCCCAGTATCAATACTATACCACAAGGTCCAAAAGATATACATCTTTTACTCCTGACCTACATGCTAGTGGAGGACAATTACCTACTACCTAAATATATTGAACACTTAGGAGACGGATTCTTTACTAAATGGTTCGGTTACCATCAACTTAAACATTTTATACATTCCTCCCCGAAAACGAGATTTACCAGAACTCTGACCCCATTTGAAAAACTATGCAGTTCAGCCTCCCCAATTCACCACATAGTCTCACTGACATACAAAATAATAAATAAACCCAAAGCTGACAGTCTCCCCTCCTTCACTAAGTTTTGGGATAAAGAATACCCTTTTTAATACCGATCAAAGACTGGAATATGATTTTTGCAAATGTACACAAATCAGCTCATTCATCCAAACTTTTAGAAACTAATATTAAATTGATGATCAGATGGTATCTAACACCACAAAGATTGAAAATAATATTCTCAAACTCATCCAACCATTGCTGGAGATCATGTACACAAGAGGGAACATTATACCACATTTGGTGGTCTTGCCCTAAATTACAGCCATTTTGGGAGGCTGTATCACAGTATATACAACAAACTTTAGGAACCCCCATGCCTCTGGGCCCACTTATATTTTTATTCCACCTCTATCCAAAGCTCCAGTCCAAAACCCATAAGAAACTATGCCAGCTCATGATCAATAGTGCAAATCAATTGATTCCACGCCTGTGAAAAAGGACACTATCCCCACCATCCAAATATGGAAACAAGAAATACACAAAAACCTTAAATTAGAGACATACCACTATCTATTATCCAACACTCTAAATGTTTACTACGAAATAGTGTTTTTGTGGGAGTCTCGAACCCTACCATAAAGTCATAGTTCCAATTGTACAATCAAGGCCACGCCTTTAAGCTTAATCTAAACATATAAATATTGTTGGGGGGCCTGGGGTTTAACTCATTTAATACAGATAAAGCCTTACACACTTCTTGCTATGCTTGGTGTATTCACTCTCATTAACCTTTTTAATTTGTTGTTTGTTTATTTGTTATATTATTATTCATTGTTGTTTAATGCAAATCTATGGTACTATTGTAGAGACTTTTCCGGACCTACTCATTATGGGTAGTCAGGATTGAATACTTTAAAAATCATTGCCATGAATCTATATGGACAATATAACAATATGGACATTCTGGATTTCATGGCAAATATTATGGTGCCTCTAATGTCTATCCTGTAAAAGCTTTTGTTATTGACATGTATATTTCAAATAAAAATTTATTATATAAAAAAAGAGAGGGGGAAAGAGAGAGAGCGCAAAAGAGAGGGGGGGAGAGAGAGCGCAAAAGAGAGGGGGGAGAGAGAGCTCAAAAGAGAGGGAGAGAGAGCGCAAAAGAGAGGGGAGAGAGCGCAAAAGAGATGGGGAGAGAGAGCAAAAGAGAGGGGGAGAGAGAGAGCACAAGGGGTGGGACCACTGTACTGCAAAAAATAGCCCGTATGAACGGGCTTTAGGACTAGTAAAATATAATGCACAAAGTGTAAGTGTAACAAAGCTCTTATAGAGCAAGATTACAAGTTGCGCGTTCTGTCTTTCCCGAGTGCGATATGGTCTGTTCATTGCCTTGATATTACAAATAAAAATCGAGATTGTGCGCACATTTGCCTCTTCCGCAAAAACAATCCATTCCGCACTTGAAGAGCTGTAGTTATGTGTTTTTTGTGAAACAAAAAAGTTTCACACACCACTTCAAAAATACATGACAAATTACACTTACACTCATATTAACATTGTGTAATAAAAAATATTAAAATAAAAATATTGCACACAAAAGTTATCAGGGATCAAAGTTATGCTGACATAGGGACCTTACATTGACAAACACTATATTAGACATGTGCATGGCTAAAAAATTCGGTTAGTTTTCGGTTCGGATCGATTGTGACTTTTCCAATTTCGGATCGGATCTAATCGAATTCGGCAAAATTTGAATGAATTTGTTTCGGATTTATTCGGATTCGAATAAATTCGGCTGAATTCGGTTCGATTTGGTTCCGAAATTCGGTATGTTTTACTACACTAACACCCATTTAGTACACTAACACCCATAAACTACCTATGAACCACTAAACCGAGCCCCCCCACATTGCAAACCTTATAATAAAATTATTTAACCCCTAATCTGCCGCCCCCGCTATCGCTGACACCTGCATTATCTTATTAACCCCTAATCTGCCGACCGCATATCGCCGCCACTATAATAAATGTATTAACCCCTAAACCGCCGCACTCCCGCCTCGCAAACACTATAATAAATTTCATTAACCCCTAATCTGCCCCCCCCCAATGTTGCCGCAATCTAACTACGAGTATTAACCCCTAATCTGCCGAATGGACACGGCCGCCACCTACATTATAGCTATTAACCCCTAATCTGCTGTCCCTAACATCGCTGACCCCGATATTATAGTTATTAACCCCTAATCTGCCCCCCCAACGCCGCCGCAATCCTAACTACAAGTATTAACCTCTAAAATGCCGACCGGATATCGCCGCCACCTACATTATAGCTATTAACCCCTAATCTGCTGTCCCTAACATCGCCGACCCCTACATTATAGTTATTAACCCCTAATCTGCCCCCAACGTCGCCGCAATCTAACTACAAGTATTAACCCCTAATCTGACGACCGGACATCGCCGCCACTATAATAAATGTATTAACCCCTAAACCGCCGCACTCCTGCCTTGCAAACACTATAATAAACTTTATTAGCCCCTAATCTGCCCTCCCTAACATCGCCGCCACCTACCTACAATTATTAACCCCTAATCTCCCGCCCCCAACGTCGCCGCTACTATAATAAGGTTGTTAACCCCTAAACCTAAGTCTAACCCTAACCCTAACACCCTCTAACTTATATATAATTTAAATAAAACTAAATAAATTTACTATAATTAAATAAATGAATCCTATTTAAAACTAAATACTTACCTGTAAAATAAGCCCTAAGCTAGCTACAATATAACTAATAGTTAAATTGTAGCTATCTTAGGGTTTATTTTTATTTTACAGGCAACTTTGTATTTATTTTAACAAGGTACAATAGTTATTAAATAG
The DNA here is from genome assembly GCF_027579735.1 of Bombina bombina. Taxonomy (NCBI): domain Eukaryota; kingdom Metazoa; phylum Chordata; class Amphibia; order Anura; family Bombinatoridae; genus Bombina; species Bombina bombina. Next base: position 111,445,653 of record NC_069505.1, on the reverse strand, counting down.
TAATAACTATTTAATAACTACCTAGCTAAAATAAATACAAATTTACCTGTAAAATAAATCCTAAACTAAGTTACAAATACACCTAACACTACACTATCATTAAATTAATTAAATAAATGAATCCTATTTAAAACTAAATACTTACCTGTAAAATAAACCCTTATATAGCTGCAATATAACTAATAGTTACATTGTAGCTATTTTAGGATTTATATTTATTTTACAGGCAAGTTTGTATTTATTTTAACTAGGTACAATAGCTATTAAATAGTTATTGACTATTTAATAGCTACCTCGTTAGAATAATTAAAAAATTACCTGTAAAATAAATCCTAACCTAAGTTACAATTAAACCTAACACTACACTATCATTAAATAAATTAACTACAAGTACCTACAATTATCTACAATTAAATAAACTAAACTAAAGTACAAAAAATAAAACACTAAATTACAAAAAAAACAAACACTAAATTACAAAAAATAAAAAAATATTAAAAGAATTTTAAACTAATTACACCTAATCTAAGCCCCCTAATAAAATAACAAAGCCCCCCAAAATAAAAAATTCCCTACCCTATACTAAATTTCAAAAGTTAACAGCTCTATTAACTTACCAGCCCTTAAAAGGGCCTTTTGTGGGGCATACCCCAAAGAAAACAGCTCTTTTGCCTGTAAAAAAAACACAATACCACCCCCCAACATTACAACCCACCACCCACATACCCCTACTTTAACCCAAACCCCCCTTAAATAAACCTAACACTAAGCCCCTGAAGATCTCCCTACCTTGAGTCGTGTTCACCCAGCCGGGCCGAAGTCTTCATCCGATGGGGCAGAAGAGGACATCCAGACCGGCAATTTTAAACTAATTACAGCTAATCTAAGCCCCCTAATAAAATAACAAAGCTCCCCAAAATAAAAAAAATGCCCTACCCTATACTAAATTACAAAAGTTAACAGCTCTATTACCTTACCAGCCCTTAAAAGGGCCTTTTGCGGGGCATGCCCCAAAGAAAACAGCTCTTTTGCCTGTAAAAAAAAAACACCACCCCCAACATTACAACCCACCACCCACATACCCCTACTCTAACCCAAACCCACCTTAAATAAACCTAACACTACCCCCCTGAAGATCTCCTTACCTTGAGTCGTGTTCACCCAGCCGGGCCGAAGTCTTCATCCGATGGGGCAGAAGAGGACATCCAAACCGGCAGAAGTCTTCATCCAAGCGGGGCAAGAAGAGGTCTTCCATCCATCAGAAAAGTACCAAAAAACAAACAAACACTAAATTACCAAAAATAATAAAATATTACAATAATTTTAAACTAATTACACCTAATCTAAGCCCCCTACTAGCTATTAATATAGCTACAATATAACTACTAGTTACATTGTAGCTATTTTAGGATTTATATTTATTTTACAGGCAACTTTGAATTTATTTTAACTAGGTACAATAGCTATTAAATAGTTATTGACTATTTAATAGCTACCTAGTTAAAATAATTACAAAATTACCTGTAAAATAAATCCTAACCTAAGTTACAATTAAACCTAATACTACACTATCATTAAATAAATTAACTACAAGTACCTACAATTAAATACAATTAAATAACTAAACTAAAGTACAAAAGAAAACCCCCACTAAATTACAAAAAATATTACAAGAATTTTAAACTAATTACACCTAATCTAAGCCCCCTAATAAAATAACAAAGCCCCCCAAAATAACAAAATGCCCTACCCTATACTAAATTACAAAAGTTAACAGCTCTATTACCTTACCAGCCCTTAAAAGGGCCTTTTGTGGGGCATACCCCAAAGAAAACAGCTCTTTTGCCTGTAAAAAAAAACACAATACCACCCCCCAACATTACAACCCACCACCCACATACCCCTACTTTAACCCAAACCCCCCTTAAATAAACCTAACACTACCCCCCTGAAGATCTCCCTACCTTGAGTAGTGTTCACCCAGCCGGGCTGAAGTCTTCATCCGATGGGGCAGAAGAGGACATCCAGACCGTCAATTTTAAACTAATTACAGCTAATCTAAGCCCCCTAATAAAATAACAAAGCTCCCCAAAATAAAAAAAAATGCCCTACCCTATACTAAATTACAAAAGTTAACAGCTCTATTACCTTACCAGCCCTTAAAAGGGCCTTTTGCGGGGCATGCCCCAAAGAAAACAGCTCTTTTGCCTGTAAAAAAAAAACACCACCCCCAACATTACAACCCACCACCCACATACCCCTACTCTAACCCAACCCACCTTAAATAAACCTAACACTACCCCCCTGAAGATCTCCCTACCTTGAGTCGTGTTCACCCAGCCGGGCCGAAGTCTTCATCCGATGGGGCAGAAGAGGACATCCAGACCGGCAGAAGTCTTCATCCAAGCGGGGCAAGAAGAGGTCTTCCATCCAACAGAAAAGTACCAAAAAACAAACAAACACTAAATTACCAAAAATAATAAAATATTACAATAATTTTAAACTAATTACACCTAATCTAAGCCCCCTACTATCTATTAATATAGCTACAATATAACTAATAGTTACATTGTAGCTATTTTAGGATTTATATTTATTTTACAGGCAAGTTTGTATTTATTTTAACTAGGTACAATAGCTATTAAATAGTTATTGACTATTTAATAGCTACCTAGTTAAAATAATTACAAAATTACCTGTAAAATAAATCCTAACCTAAGTTACAATTAAACCTAACACTACACTATCATTAAATAAATTAACTACAAGTACCTACAATTATCTACAATTAAATAAACTAAACTAAAGTACAAAAAAATAAAACACTAAATTACAAAAAACAAACACTAAATTACAAAAAATAAAAAAATATTAAAAGAATTTTAAACTAATTACACCTAATCTAAGCCCCCTAATAAAATAACAAAGCCCCCCCAAAATAAAAAATTCCCTACCCTATACTAAATTTCAAAAGTTAACAGCTCTATTACCTTACCAGCCCTTTAAAGGGTCTTTTGTGGGGCATACCCCAAAGAAAACAGCTCTTTTGCCTGTAAAAAAAACACAATACCACCCCCCAACATTACAACCCACCACCCACATACCCCTACTTTAACCCAAACCCCCCTTAAATAAACCTAACACTACCCCCCTGAAGATCTCCCTACCTTGAGTAGTGTTCACCCAGCCGGGCTGAAGTCTTCATCCGATGGGGCAGAAGAGGACATCCAGACCGGCAATTTTAAACTAATTACAGCTAATCTAAGCCCCCTAATAAAATAACAAAGCTCCCCAAAATAAAAAAAAATGCCCTACCCTATACTAAATTACAAAAGTTAACAGCTCTATTACCTTACCAGCCCTTAAAAGGGCCTTTTGCGGGGCATGCCCCAAAGAAAACAGCTCTTTTGCCTGTAAAAAAAAACACCACCCCCAACATTACAACCCACCACCCACATACCCCTACTCTAACCCAAACCCACCTTAAATAAACCTAACACTACCCCCCTGAAGATCTCCCTACCTTGAGTAGTGTTCACCCAGCCGGGCCGAAGTCTTCATCCGATGGGGCAGAAGAGGACATCCAGACCGGCAATTGTAAACTAATTACAGCTAATCTAAGCCCCCTAATAAAATAACAAAGCTCCCCAAAATAAAAAAAAATGCCCTACCCTATACTAAATTATAAAAGTTAACAGCTCTATTACCTTACCAGCCCTTAAAAGGGCCTTTTGCGGGGCATGTCCCAAAGAAAACAGCTCTTTTGCCTGTAAAAAAAAAACACCACCCCCAACATTACAACCCACCACCCACATACCCCTACTCTAACCCAAACCCACCTTAAATAAACCTAACACTACCCCCCTGAAGATCTCCCTACCTTGAGTCGTGTTCACCCAGCCGGGCCGAAGTCTTCATCCGATGGGGCAGAAGAGGACATCCAGACCGGCAGAAGTCTTCATCCAAGCGGGGCAAGAAGAGGTCTTCCATCCATCAGAAAAGTACCAAAAAACAAACAAACACTAAATTACCAAAAATAATAAAATATTACAATAATTTTAAACTAATTACACCTAATCTAAGCCCCCTACTATCTATTAATATTAACCGAATTTTTACTACACCATACAGTATGGAGTATGGAAAAATCTGTAAAATAATTAAAAAGAGTCTTCCAATCCTAGAGAGTGATGAAAAATGAAATCAAGTTCTGGAGGGAGGTTGTAAGTTTGTGTCACGCAAAGCCAAAACTCTGAGAAACATTTTATCACCCTCCATGTTGCCCAGAGTCGTAAATGACACATGGTTACAAAAACGCAGGGGGTGTTACAAATGTAATGCCTCACGATGCAAAACATGCTCACATATAGTACAGGGTAACACCTGTAGATCAGAAGCATTAGGCAAGACGAGTGATATACGATATTTTATAAATTGCAATAGTACACATGTAATTTATCTATTGACTTGTCAGGGATGCAATATTCAATATGTGGGACGTACTAAACGGTCCTTGAAGGACCGAGTTATGGAACATCTTAGGTCCATAGAGGACCCTGACTCAAGAACGCCCATTGCCAAACATTTTAGAAATTTTCACAACTCCGACAAATCTTTGCTGAAAGTACAGGGCATAGACTTTATCCCTAGACATCCTCGGGGTGGTGATAGGGAAAAGAAACTGGATGAAAGGGAGGTCTTTTGGATTCTACATTTAAAAACTAGGGTACCCACAGGTTTAAATTCCAGAATGGATGTAAATATGTTTGTTCAACGTTGACCAATCACTGTAATGCCTTGTCACAAAGGAGAAAAAAAGTGTGTTCCTTTACATATAATACACTTCACATCATTGCATTAGAAATTATTTTTGTCATTTTGCATTGTAGTAAGGATTAGGTCTTGATGTCCAATTTTGATGATATACCTATATTTATACTTAAATTTATATTTATTTATTGTTAATATTGCAATATTTCATTGCAATATATAAGAAAGGAAAATAATGGTATATATGATCACTATTAATTTGTGATATTGTGAATCAAACATATGTTGAAACATAATATATATAAATATGCATACATATATATTTTGAAATAGGTACTACATAGAGAAGCTATATAGATTAGAATTAGTTGTTTTGTGACAGGAACTTCAGGGGTTAATTAAATGTGTTTTCATTCATGCTATATTATTGGACAGCAATTTGTATATTAAGAGCACTTACACCACCTGTTCTCTATCAGTGAACAAGTGCCCCAGAGGCATGAAACGCGTATGATGTCACAGGAGGTGTTGTTCCCCCTGTTCTGATTCTTCTATTGTTTTTACCATGTTGCTGTATGAGGATTTTGCTTTTACTCGTTAGTAAAATAAAGACTGGCTTTTTATCTATCCCTGGTGTGCCGAGGAGTTTCCTTGTTTCTATCTATTAATATAGCTACAATATAACTAATAGTTACATTGTAGCTATTTTAGGATTTATATTTATTTTACAGGCAACTTTGAATTTATTTTAACTAGGTACAATAGCTATTAAATAGTTATTGACTGTTTAATAGCTACCTAGTTAAAATAATTACAAAATTACCTATAAAATAAATCCTAACCTAAGTTACAATTAAACCTAACACTACACTATCATTAAATAAATTAACTACAAGTACCTACAATTAAATACAATTAAATAAACTAAACTAAAGTACAACCCCCCCCCCACTAAATTACAAAAAATAAAAAAATATTACAAGAATTTTAAACTAATTACACCTAATCTAAGCCCCCTAATAAAATAACAAAGCCCCCCAAAATAAAAAAATGCCCTACCCTATACTAAATTACAAAAGTTAACAGCTCTATTACCTTACCAGTCCTTAAAAGGGCCTTTTGCGGGGCATGCCCCAAAGAAAACAGCTCTTTTGCCTGTAAAAAAAACACAATACCCCCCCCCACATTACAACCCACCACCCACATACCCCTACTCTAACCCAAGCCCCTCTTAAATAAAGCTAACACTACCCCCCTGAAGATCTCCCTACCTTGAGTCGTGTTCACCCAGCTTGGCCGAAGTCTTCATCCGATGGGGCAGAAGAGGACATCCAGACCGGAGGAAGTCTTCATCCAAGCAGGGCAAGAAGAGGTCTTCCATCCATCAGAAAAGTACCAAAAAACAAACAAACACTAAATTACCAAAAATAATAAAATATTACAATAATTTTAAACTAATTACACCTAATCTAAGCCCCCTACTAGCTATTAATATAGCTACAATATAACTAATAGTTACATTGTAGCTATTTTAGGATTTATATTTATTTTACAGGCAACTTTGTATTTATTTTAACTAGGTACAATAGTTATTAAATAGTTAATAACTATTTAATAACTACCTAGCTAAAATAAATACAAATTTACCTGTAAAATAAATCCTAACCTAAGTTACAATTACACCTAACACTACACTATCATTAAATTAATTAAATAAATGAATCCTATTTAAAACTAAATACTTACCTGTAAAATAAACCCTAATATAGCTACAATATAACTAATAGTTATATTGTAGCTATTTTAGGATTTATATTTATTTTACAGGCAACTTTGTATTTATTTTAACTAGGTAAAATAGCTATTAAATAGATATTTACTGCTTAATAGCTACCTAGTTAAAATAATTACAAAATTACCTTTGAAATAAATCCTAACCTAAGTTACAATTAAACCTAACACTACACTATCATTAAATAAATTAAATATATTAACTACAAGTACCTACAATTAAATACAATGAAATAAACTAAACTAAAGTACAAAAAAAACCACTAAATTACATAAAATAAAAAATGTTACAAGAATTTTAAACTAAGTACACCTAATCTAAGCCCCCTAATAAAATAACAATGCCCCCCAAAATAAAAAATGCCCTACCCTATACTAAATTACAAAAGTTAACAGCTCTATTACCTTACCAGCCCTTAAAAGGGCTTTTTGTGGGGCATGCCCCAAAGAAAACAGCTCTTTTGCCTGTAAAAAAAAACAATACCCCCCCACATTACAACCCACCACCCACATACCCCTACTCTAACCCAAACCCCCCTTAAATAAAGCTAACACTACCCCCCTGAAGATCTCCATACCTTGAGTCGTGTTCACCCAGCCGGGCCGAAGTCTTCATCCGATGGGGCAGAAGAGGACATCCAGACCGGCAGAAGTCTTCATCCAAGCGGGGCAAGAAGAGGTCTTCCATCCATCAGAAGTCTTGATCCAGGCGGCATCTTCTATGGAATCAGTCAATCAGGTTCAAGTTCAATCCGATTGGCTGATCCAATCAGCCAATCAGATTGACCTTGCATTCTATTGGCTGTTCCGATCAGCCAACAGAAATGCAAGGTCAATCTGATTGGCTGATTGGATCAGCCAATCGGATTGAACTTGAATCTGATTGGCTGATTCCATCAGCCAATCAGATTTTTCCTACCTTAATTCCAATTGGCTGATAGAATCCTATCAACCAATCGGAATTCAAGGGACGCCATCTTGGATGACGTCACTTAAAGGTACAGTCATTTAGTCGTCGGATCAAGAAAGAAGAGGATGCTCCGCGTCAGATGTATTCAGGATGCTGCTGCTCCGCTCCGGATGGATGAACATAGAAGATGCCACCTGGATCAAGACTTCTGATGGATGGAAGACCTCTTCTTGCCCTGCTTGGATGAAGACTTCGGCCTGGCTGGGTGAACATGACTCAAGGTAGGGAGATCTTCAGGGGGGTAGTGTTTGGTTTATTTAAGGGGGGTTTGGGTTAGAGTTGGGGTTTTTTGGGTGGTGGGTTGTAATGTGTGGGGGGGTATTGTGTTTTTTTTACAGGCAAAAGAGCTGTTTTCTTTGGGGTATGCCCCACAAAAGACCCTTTAAAGGGCTGGTAAGGTAATAGAGCTGTTAACTTTTGTAGTTTAGTATAGGGTAGGGCATTTTTTTATTTTGGGGGCTTTGTTATTTTATTAGGGGGGCTTAGATTAGGTGTACTTAGTTTAAAATTCTTGTAATATTTTTTTATTTTTGTAATTTAGTGTTTGTTTGTTTTTGTACTTTAGTTTAGTTTATTTCATTGTATTTAATTGTAGGTACTTGTAGTTAATTTATTTAAATTATTTAATGATAGTGTAGTGTTAGGTTTAATTGTAACTTAGGTTAGGATTTATTTCAAAGGTAATTTTGTAATTATTTTAACTAGGTAGCTATTAAACAGTAAATATCTATTTAATAGCTATTTTACCTAGTTAAAATAAATACAAAGTTGCCTGTAAAATAAATATAAATCCTAAAATAGATACAATATAACTATTAGTTATATTGCAGCTATATTAGGGTTTATTTTACAGGTAAGTATTTAGTTTTAAATAGGATTCATTTATTTAATTAATTTAATGATAGTGTAGTGTTAGGTGTAATTGTAACTTAGGTTAGGATTTATTTTACAGGTAAATTTGTATTTATTTTAGCTAGGTAGTTATTAAATAGTTATTAACTATTTAATAACTATTGTACCTAGTTAAAATAAATACACAGTTGCCTGTAAAATAAATATAAATCCTAAAATAGCTACAATGTAACTATTAGTTATATTGTAGCTATATTAATAGCTAGTAGGGGGCTTAGATTAGGTGTAATTAGTTTAAAATTATTGTAATATTTTATTATTTTTGGTAATTTAGTGTTTGTTTGTTTTTTGGTACTTTTCTGATGGATGGAAGACCTCTTCTTGCCCCGCTTGGATGAAGACTTCTGCCGGTCTGGATGTCCTCTTCTGCCCCATCGGATGAAGACTTCAGCCCAGCTGGGTGAACACGACTCAAGGTAGGGAGATCTTCAGGGGGGAAGTGTTAGGTTTATTTAAGGGGGGGTTTGGGTTAGAATAGGGGTATGTGGGTGGTGGGTTGTAATGTGGGGTGTATTGGTTTTTTTTACAGGCAAAAGAGCTGTTTTCTTTGGGGCATGCCCCGCAAAAGGCCCTTTTAAGGGCTGGTAAGGTAATAGAGCTGTTAACTTTTGTAATTTGTATAGGGTAGGGCATTTTTTTATTTTGGGGGGCTTTGTTATTTTATTAGGGGGCTTAGATAAGGTGTAATTAGTTTAAAATTCTTGTAATATTTTTTTATTTTTTGTAATTTAGTGGGGGGGGGTTGTACTTTAGTTTAGTTTATTTAATTGTATTTAATTGCAGGTACTTGTAGTTAATTTATTTAATGATAGTGTAGTGTTAGGTTTAATTGTAACTTAGGTTAGGATTTATTTTACAGGTAATTTTGTAATTGTTTTAACTAGGTAGCTATTAAATAGTCAATAACTATTTAATAGCTATTGTACCTAGTTAAAATAAATACAAAGTTGCCTGTAAAATAAATATAAATCCTAAAATAGCTACAATGTAACTATTAGTTATAGTGCAGCTATATTAGGGTTTATTTTACAGTTAAGTATTTAGTTTTAAATAGGATTCATTTATTTAATTAATTTAATTATAGTGTAGTGTTAGGTGTAATTGTAACTTAGGTTAGGATTTATTTTACAGGTAAATTTGTATTTATTTTAGCTAGGTAGTTATTAAATAGTTATTAACTATTTAATAATTATTGTACCTAGTTAAAATAAATACAAAGTTGCCTGTAAAATAAATATAAATCCTAAAATAGCTACAATATAGTTATATTGTAGCTATATTAATAGCTAGTAGGGGGCTTAGATTAGGTGTAATTAGTTTAAAATTATTGTAATATTTTGTTATTTTTGGTAATTTAGTGTTTGTTTGTTTTTTGGTACTTTTCTGATGGATGGAAGACCTCTTCTTGCCCCGCTTGGATGAAGACTTCTGCCGGTCTGGATGTCCTCTTTTGCCCCATCGGATGAAGACTTCGGCCCGGCTGGGTGAACACGACTCAAGGTAGGGAGATCTTCAGGGGGGTAGTGTTAGGTTTATTTAAATACTGGTTTGGGTTAGAATAGGGGTATGTGGGTGGTGGGTTGTAATGTTGGGGTTGGTGGTTTTTTTTTACAGGCAAAAGAGTTGTTTTCTTTGGGGCATGCCTCGCAAAAGGCCCTTTTAAGGGCTGGTATGGTAACAGAGCTGTTAACTTTTGTAATTTAGTATAGGGTAGGGCATTTTTTATTTTGGGGGGCTTTGTTATTTTATTAGGAGGCTTAGATTAGCTGTAATTAGTTTAAAATTGCCGGTCTGGATGTCCTCTTCTGCCCCATCGGATGAAGACTTCGGCCCGGCTGGGTGAACACGACTCAAGGTAGGGAGATCTTCAGGGGGGTAGTGTTAGGTTTATTTAAGGGGGGTTTGTGTTAGAGTAGGGGTATGTGGGTGGTGGGTTGTAATGTTGGGGGGTGGTATTGTGTTTTTTTTTTTTTACAGGCAAAAGAGCTGTTTTCTTTGGGCCATGCCCCGCAAAAGGCCCTTTTAAGGGCTGGTAAGGTAATAGAGCTGTTACCTTTTGTAATTTAGTATAGGGTAGGGAATTTTTTATTTTGGGGGGCTTTGTTATTTTATTAGGGGGCTTAGATTAGGTGTAATTAGTTTAAAATTCTTTTAATATTTTTTTATTTTTTGTAATTTTGTGTTTGTTTTTTTTGTAATTTAGGGTTTTATTTTTTGTACTTTAGTTTAGTTTATTTAATTGTAGATAATTGTAGGTATTTGTAGTTAATTTATTTAATGATAGTGTAGTGTTAGGCTTAATTGTAACTTAGGTTAGGATTTATTTTACAGGTAATTTTGTAATTATTTTAACTAGGTAGCTATTAAATAGTCAATAACTATTTAATAGCTATTGTACCTAGTTAAAATAAATACAAACTTGCCTGTAAAATAAATATAAATCCTAAAATAGCTACAATGTAACTATTAGTTATATTGCAGCTATATTAGGGTTTATTTTACAGGTAAGTATTTAGTTTTAAATAGGATTCATTTATTTAATTAATTTAATGATAGTGTAGTGTTAGGTGTATTTGTAACTTAGGTTAGGATTTATTTTACAGGTAAATTTGTATTTATTTTAGCTAGGTAGTTATTAAAAAGTTATTAACTATTTAATAACTATTGTACCTTGTTAAAATAAATACAAAGTTGCCTGTAAAATAAAATTAAACCCTAAGATAGCTACAATGTAACTATTAGTTATATTGTAGCTAGTTTAGGGTTTATTTTACAGGTAAGTATTTAGTTTTAAATAGGATTCATTTATTTAATTATAGTAAATTTATTTCGTTTTATTTAAATTATATATGTTAGGGGGTGTTAGGGTTAGGGTTAGACTTAGGTTTAGGGGTTAATAACCTTATTATAGTAGCGGCGACGTTGTGGGCGGGAGATTAGGGGTTAATAATTGTAGGTAGGTGGCGGCGATGTTAAGGAGGGCAGATTAGGGGTTAATAAAGTTTATTATAGTGTTTGCGAGGCGGGAGTGCGGCGGTTTAGGGGTTAATACATTTATTATAGTGGCGGTGATGTCTGGTCGGCAGATTAGGGGTTAATACTTGTAGTTAGATTGCGACGACGTTGGGGGGCAGATTAGGGGTTAATAACTATAATGTAGGGGTCGGCGATGTTAGGGACAGCAGATTAGGAGTTAATAGCTATAATGTAGGTGGCGGCGATATCTGGTCGGCAGATTAGGGGTTAATACTTGTAGTTAGGATTGCGGCAACGTTGGGGGGGCAGATTAGGGGTTAACAACTATAATGTAGGGGTCGGCGATGTTAGGGACAGCAGATTAGGGGTTAATATCTATAATATTAACCCCTAATCTGTTCGGCAGATTAGGAGTTAATACTTGTAGTTAGATTGTGGCGACATTGGGGGGGGCAGATTAGGGGTTAATGAAATTTATTATAGTGTTTGCGAGGCGGGATTGTGGCGGTTTAGGGGTTAATACATTTATTATAGTGGCGGCGATATCCGGTCGGCAGATTAGGGGTTAATACTTGTAGTTAGATTGCGGCGACGTTGGGGGGGGGCAGATTAGGGGTTAATGAAATTTATTATAGTGTTTGCGAGGCGGGATTACGGCGGTTTAGGGGTTAATACATTTATTATAGTGATACAAGTGACAATGTAGAGACCCTGTGGGTTGAAATAAAGAGTGGGGGGAAAACTCAACTACTTATCCAAATAGGTAAGGCTGCTAATAACAGTGCTGTAATTATGGGAGATTTTAACTACCCTGATATAAACTGGGCCAATGAAACTAGCAATTCAGCTAAGGGAGATAGATTTTTAAATGTTCTCAGGGATAACTTCTTGTCACAATTAATAGAGGAGCCAACTAGGAGTAAAGCTATATTGGATTTAGTGCTATCAAACAATACAGATATAATATCAAACATAGAAGTTAAAGAACATTTGGGTAACAGTGATCATAACATGGTCACATTTGAAATCTCTTTTCATATGCAGTGTTTTAAAAGCTTAACTAAGACTTTTAATTTCAAGAAAGCAAAATTCAACGATTTAAGGAAATCATTAAATAATATAAATTGGGACAATGTATTTTCTAATAAAAATACAGAGGATAAATGGATAATATTTAAAAAAAATGTTAAATAAATATACATATCAATACATACCATATGGTTATAAAAATAAAAATAAAAAAAAAACTAAGCCGTTATGGCTAAATAAAAATGTGTTAAGAGAAATTAGGAAAAAACATAGGGCATTTAAATTATTAAAAGAAAATAGTACAGACTCAGCATACAATATTTATAAGGAATGTAACAAAGCATGCAAAAAAGCAATCAAATTAGCCAAAATTGAAAATGAAAAATTAATTGCCATGGATTCTAAGTCTAACCCTAAAAGGTTCTTTAAGTACATAAATAGCAAAAAATCTAAGAAGGATAATATAGGTACATTAAAATGTGTGGAGGGTAGCATGATAAATAATGACAGGGAGAAGGCTGAGGTACTAAACCAGTTTTTTTCTTCAGTATACACAAGAGAGGAACCATTGAATAATACTTTGGAACAGAATAGAACATGCCAGTCCATACCACTAACTGGGTTTTGTTTAGAGGATATCAGGAAAAAACTGGAAAATATTAAGGTAAATAAAACTCCAGGCCCAGATGGAATACACCCAAGGGTGTTAAGTAAACTTAGCACTGTTATAGACAAACCTTTACTCTTAATTTTTCAAGACTCATTATCCTCAGGCATGGTACCCCAGGATTGGCGTAAAGCTGATGTGGTGCCACTCTTCAAAAAGGGAAGCAGGGATGATCCAGGAAGCTATAGACCAGTTAGTCTGACATCAATAGTGGGGAAGATATTTGAAGGGATTATAAGGGATTATATTGATGAGCATATTCGTGTAAACAAGATTATGAGTTCTAATCAGCATGGCTTTAGGAGAAATAGATCATGTCAAACTAATCTAATTAGATTCTACGAGGAAGTAAGTAAAAATATAGATAAAGGGGAATAAGTTGATGTGATATACTTAAATTTTGCAAAGGCATTTGATACAGTGCCACATGAGAGATTAATGCACAAAATTAAGGGACTGGGAATAGCTGAAAATGTTAGCTCATGGATAAATAACTGGATAAAAGATAGGGAGCAACGAGTAGTAGTAAATGGATCATACTCAGATTGGACAAAGGTAATCAGTGGCATCCCCAAGGGATCAGTACTGGGCCCTGTTCTTTTTAATATTTTTATAAATGACTTGGAGCAAGGATTAAATAGCGACATCTCTATTTTTGCAGATGATACTAAGTTAAGTAAGGTCATTAGGTCAGAGCAGGACGAACTCTCTTTACAAAGGGATTTGCTAAAATTAGAACTATGGGCAAGTGAATGGAAAATGAGATTTAATACGGAAAAATGTAAGGTTCTACATTTTAGAAGTAAAAATAAGCAGGCTACGTATTTTTTAAATGGGGCAAGACTTAGCCAAACACAGGAGGAAAGGGATTTGGGAGTAGTAATAGATAACAAGCTAAAGATGAGTGCACAATGCAGGGCAGCGGCTTCAAGGGCTAATAAGATACTAGCATGTATTAAAAGAGGCATTGATTCAAGGGAGGAAAGCATAATTCTGTCATTATATAAAGCCCTGGTAAGACCTCACCTTGAGTCTGGAGTGCAGTTCTGGGGACCGATTGCTAAAAAAGATATTGCAGAACTAGAAAAAGTTCAGAGAAGGGCCACAAAGCTAATAAGGGGATTGGAGAAATTAACCTATGAGGAGAGGCTAGCCAAACTGGGTCTGTTCTCTTTAGAAAAAAGGCGCTTGAGAGGTGACATGATTACTTTATATAAATATATTCAAGGCCCATATACAGAGATGGCAGAAGCTCTTTTTATTCCAAGAAAATTGTTTCTGACAAGAGGTCATAATTTAAGGTTGGAGGAAAGGAGATTTAATCTCCTGCAACGGAAACGTTTTTTCACTGTAAGAGCAATAAAATTGTGGAACTCATTACCAAAGGAGGTAGTGAATGCCAATACCATAGATACATTTAAAAATAGTCTGGATACATTTCTGTATATAAACAAAATTCATGGATATGATTGCTAGTATTAAATGGGTCACATTTTAATGGGGTTATTTAAGCTTAACTGGAGCTTTTTGTAAGTATTTTAGATTTGTATAGGTTGAACTCGATGGACTTCAGTCTTTTTTCAACCTTATCTACTATGTTACTATGTTACTATATAGTGGTGGTGCTATCCGGTCGGCAGATTAGGGGTTAATAAGATAATGCAGGTGTCAGCGATAGCGGGGGCGGCAGATTAGGGGTTAATAAGTCTTAGATTAGTGGTGTTTAGAGACTCGGGGTACATGTTAGGGTGTTAGGTGCAGACTTAGGCCTAGATTTAGAGTTCGGCGGTAGCCGTCAAAACCAGCGTTAGAGGCTCCTAACGCTGGTTTTTGGCGCCCGCTGGTATTTGGAGTCAGTGATTAAAGGGTCTAACGCTCACTTTACAGCCGCGACTTTTCCATACCGCAGATCCCCCTACGCCATTTGCGTAGCCTATCTTTTCAATGGGATCTTTCTAACGCTGGTATTTAGAGTCGTTTCTGCAGTGAGCGTTAGAGCTCTAACGACAAGATTCCAGCCGCCTGAAAATAGCAGGAGTTAAGAGCTTTCTGGCTAACGCCGGTTTATAAAGCTCTTAACTACTGTACCCTAAAGTACACTAACACCCATAAACTACCTATGTACCCCTAAACCGAGCTCCCCCCACACCGCCGCCACTCGATTAAAATTTTTAACCCCTAATCTGCCGACCGCCACCTACGTTATACTTATGTACCCCTAATCTGCTGCCCCTAACCCCGCCGACCCCTATATTATATTTCTTAACCCCTAACTTGCCCCCCACAACGTCGCCGCAAGCTACTTAAAATAATTAACCCCTAATCTTCCGACCGCAAATCGCCGCCACCTACGTTATCCCTATGTACCCCTAATCTGCTACCCCTAACACCGCCGACCCCTATATTATATTTATTAACCCCTAATCTGCCCCCCTCAACGTCGCCGACACCTGCCTACACTTATTAACTCCTAATCTGCCGAGCGGACCTGAGCGCTACTATAATAAAGTTATTAGCCCCTAATCCGCCTCACTAACCCTATCATAAATAGTATTAACCCCTAATCTGCCCTCCCTAACATCGCCGACACCTACCTTCAATTATTAACCCCTAATCTGCCGACCGGAGCTCACCGCTATTCTAATAAATGTATTAACCCCTAAAGCTAAGTCTAACCCTAACACTAACACCCCCCTAAGTTAAATATAATTTTTATCTAACGAAATAAATTAACTCTTATTAAATAACTTATTCCTATTTAAAGCTAAATACTTACCTGTAAAATAAACCCTAATATAGCTACAATATAAATTATAATTATATTATAGCTATTTTAGGATTAATATTTATTTTACAGGCAACTTTGTATTTATTTTAACCAGGTACAATAGCTATTAAATAGTTAAGAACTATTTAATAGTTACCTAGTTAAAATAATTACAAATTTACCTGTAAAATAAATCCTAACCTAAGTTATAATTAAACCTAACACTACCCTATCAATAAAATAATTAAATAAACTACCTACAATTACCTACAATTAACCTAACACTACACTATCAATAAATTAATTAAACACAATTGCTACAAATAAATACAATTAAATAAACTATCTAAAGTACAAAAAATAAAAAAGAACTAAGTTACAGAAAATAAAAAAATATTTACAAACATAAGAAAAATATTACAACAATTTTAAACTAATTACACCTACTCTAAGCCCCCTAATAAAATAACAAAGCCCCCCAAAAT
Source organism: Bombina bombina (assembly GCF_027579735.1). Lineage (NCBI taxonomy): Eukaryota > Metazoa > Chordata > Amphibia > Anura > Bombinatoridae > Bombina > Bombina bombina. The sequence goes on along the minus strand of NC_069505.1, from coordinate 111,429,286 downwards.
AAAAAATTCCCTACCCTATTCTAAATTAAAAAAGTTACAAGCTCTTTTACCTTACCAGCCCTGAACAGGGCCCTTTGCGGGGCATGCCCCAAGAATTTCAGCTCTTTTGCCTGTAAAAAAAACCATACAATACCCCCCCCCCAACATTAAAACCCACCACCCACATACCCCTAATCTAACCCAAACCCCCCTTAAATAAACCTAACACTAAGCCCCTGAAGATCTTCCTACCTTGTCTTCACCATCCAGGTATCACCGATCCGTCCTGGCTCCAAGATCTTCATCCAACCCAAGGGGGGGTTGGCAATCCATAATCCGGTGCTCCAAAGTCTTCCTCCTATCCGGCAAGAAGAGGACATCCGGACCGGCAAACATCTTCTCCAAGCGGCATCTTCGATCTTCTTCCATCCGGTGCGGAGCGGGTCCATCTTGAAGCAGGCGACGCGGATCCATCCTCTTCTTCCGATGTCTCCCGACTAATGACGGTTCCTTTAAGGGACGTCATCCAAGATGGCGTCCCTCGAATTCCGATTGGCTGATAGGATTCTATCAGCCAATCGGAATTAAGGTAGGAATTTTCTGATTGGCTGATCCAATCTATCAGCCAATCGGAATTTGAGGAACGCCATCTTGGATGACGTCATTTAAAGGAAACTTCACTCGTCTTTCAGTCATCGGGCCAGCTGGATGTTCCGCGTCGGAGGTCCGAAGGAAGTAGATTGAAGATGCCGCTTGGAGGAAAACTTTGCCCCGATGGAGGACCTCTTCTTTACCGCTTGGATGAAGACCGCCAAGATGGAAGACTTCTTTTTTGCAGTTTGGATGAAGATATCGCCGGATGGAAGACTTCTTCTTTGCCGCTTGGATGAAGACATCGCCCGGTTTGGATGAGAGTTCGGCCCGGCTGGGTGAAGACGACTCAAGGTAGGGAGATCTTCTGGGGCTTAGTGTTAGGTTTTTTTAAGGAGGGTTTGGGTGGGTTTAGAGTAGGGTTATGTGGGTGGTGGGTTGTAATGTTGGGGGGTCGTATTGTGGTTTTTTTTACAGGCAAAAGAGCTGATTACTTTGGGGCATGCCCCACAAAAGCTCACATTAGGGGGTAGTTAATGTAGGTGGCGGCGGTGTAAGGGGCTCACATTAGGGGGTAGTTAATGTAGGTGGCTGCGGTGTAAGGGGCTCACATTAGGGGGTAGTTAATATAGGTGGTGGCGGTGTAAGGGGCTCACATTAGGGGGTAGTTAATGTAGGTGGCGGCGGGAGGTTGGGGAACGGCGGTTTAGGGGTTAATAACTTTATTAGGTGCGGCGGGGTCCGGGAGCGGCGGTTTAGGGGTTAATGCATTTATTATTAGGAGAGTGAGGGGGGATAGCGGATAGAGGGGCATACGTGTCGGGCTATGTTTGGGAGGCGTGTTAGACAGTACGGGAGATTTTATAACTTAGTCAGGTGTTGTAGGCGCCGGCAGTTTCTAAAGTGCCGTAAGTCACTGGCGACTCCAGAAATGTGTACTTAACGTAGATTTCTGGACATCTCTGGTTTATCAGACTTACGGCACTTTAGCAATTGCCAGCGGGGTATATTGGATAGCTCAAGTTGCGAGCTGAAACTACGGACGGCGGGGGTTTGCGCCGCAAACTACGATCTATATCGGATAGCGCCCCTATTATCTAATTTGCTTCATTTTATTGGTAATAATTATTGAAAAGCATACCTAGGTTGGCTCAGGAGAAGAAATGCACTGGGAGCTAGCTACTGATTAGTGGCTACACAGGTATTTGTCTTGTCTATGTTTAGCAAACTCTCAATAGTGCATTGCTGCTTTTTCAACAAAGGATACAAAAGAATGAAGCAAATTTGATAATAGAAGTAAATTGGAAAGTTATTTAAAATTGCATGTTCTATATGAATCATGAAAGCAAACATTTGGATTTCTAAGGTAGGAGACATTCTTTATTTAGATCATGCACAGAACTTTGCTATATATACTTGATGTCATTATTATGTTTTCCTTCAATATCATCAAAAATAATTATGGATTCTTTTCAGATAAAAGTGCTCCTGTTATGTTTCTGAATTTGGTATGAATAAGTCTAAAACCTAATAAATAAAATATGTCAAATGGTGATTATGATTCACACAGCAGGCTATTTTATACAATAATCAATGTGCTATATGCATTTATGTCTGTAAATAGCTCTTCTAATGCAGGCAAATCCTGTGGCACAACAAGAATATCTTCAATGGTGAACAATATTTAAAGTTTACAGTTTTAACATTTTATTGACAGATGACTTTTGTTCTTCTCTGTAGTGTGTGATCAGAGTGAACGAATAAATTCACAAAACTAGTAACATATGTTGTTTTATTTTTTAAATAAATCAGTTATATAAATAATGTAGATTGTTGTTTTATATATTTATTGATGTGTTCTCATCTTAAAGGACCATTATAATGAGGAAAAAATGACATGCTCTCATTAAAGGGATATGCAACTTATAATCCTCTCTGTGTCTTTTGTTGAAAAGCGGGGATGTATGCTTAGTAGCCGGCCCTTTTTCTAGAGCACTATGTGGCAGCAGTTTTGCTAGAATCTTATCCATTTGCAAGAGAACTAGATGACAGCACTATTTCCTGCCCCGTAGTGCTCCAGATGCCTACCAAGGTATCTCTTTAACAAAGAATATCATAGGAACAGAGCAAATTTGATTATAGTATGCTTTGCCTTAATCACAAAAGAAAAATTTGGGTTTCATATCCAATTAATAAGCAGTTGTAATTGTATCACTATTGACCAACTCTATGGGCTTGTTTCCGTTAAGCCATTATGCTTATCTACAGTTTACGATTGCGCGGTTTCCATCATTACCCGGCTGCTAAAAAAGAATCACGCGGCCCATAGAAAATAATAGAAGCCGGACAGCGCAAATTTACACAAGGTTTCCATTGAAAGCGCAAATAGTTAAAACACTGTCGGAAGCTGTTGGTATGATCTCAAACATTATGGCATGCTGAACCAGGTGTAAAAGAGGGAAATTAAGCTTTTTGAGGCCTCTTTTCCATTGAGATATTAAAGTTTTTAAACAATTCAAGGGTTTTACTTTATACATTTATTGCTATTTGGAATATTTTTTGCTGGCCCAGGTATAGGACAAGTTGGAATGATGTTCCTATTTTAATATCAATACGTATTTATATATAAAAACATAATCAAGCACATATCTCCACAATTCCATCTAGGAATATAATAAAGCACATTATAAAAACACATTAAAAATCAATTGTACAGTACAGTTACACTTATAATATATAGGTATAGCTATATAGTGCACCAAAATGCCATCAGATATATATATATAGAAATATGTATTTATGAATAAATAGGGCATATTCTTCTATGTGAAGAATATTGGAATGTGAAATATTCATTTTTTCATGTCGAGTTAGCGCACTTGACAATATGCAATTAGGTTTTTGCGTCAGTAGGATATTAGGTTTTTCCCCCCTTTTTTGATCCATTGACTTCTATGGGGGAATACGTTAATGTGTGCGCGATATCCTAAATTCTGCTTTTTGTGAGCTTCTAGCTGAGTTAGCACGTGAGCGGGAGAGTTAAATACTGCTCCACTTGTAATCATCTGGCCCAAAATTTGCTCAGTGTTTTCACACCTTCCAGGACTAATTCCTCCCCTTTTGCCTTTTTAAGTCACCACTACCCATAATAATTTATATGTGTGAATGCGTATTGTACACCAGAAGAATGCATTAAAACCACATAAAGCTTGTATACTTGTATGAAAACCAGATGAAAATGTTTTATCTGTGTGTGGAAACCACATAAACGTTTGCAGTTTTTCATGTGTCAATGGATGGGGGTGCACTTCTATGTGTTACCCCAAAAAGGGGTTAAACACAGAAGTGCTCAAATGGAAACTGCTGCTGATCCAATCACAGCTGGGTTACACAGCTGAGTTAGGCGACTAGCGCAGCTGATTGGATGAGCGTCAGTTTCTTCTCAGACCTGCAGTGCTCCAGCAAGCAGATGGGGGTATTGTGTAGCTTTATTAAACACACATTTGTGAGACTCAGGGGCATATTTATCAAGCTCCGTATGGAGTTTGATGCCCCGCGTTTCCGCTGCTCTATAACCTGTCCGCCTGCTCTGAGGCGGTGGACAGAAATCGATCCGATCGAATATGAGCGGGTTGATTAACACCCCCTGCTAGCACCAGAACTGCTGGTGCAATGATAAATGCTGAGAGCGTATGCTGTCGGCATTTATCGAGGTGCAGCGGACATGATCCGCAATATCGGATCATGTCTGCTCACAGCATCATAAATTGGCACCAATGACACATCTACCTGATTTCGGACAATTTTGCAAATGAATTAAAAAAAGCTGCTACTTGCGCCTTCACTGATTAACACAGACGTGCGTTATTTCTTCCATAACATCCTTTTGACAAATGTGTGCCTGAACTTTATGCATATAATTATTCATGGATATGGATATTCACCTCTATGTTAGATTTTGAATAGGGCTGATAGTAATTGGACAAGGTGAGACATGATCCACCTTTTTTACTGCTTGTGACAAACTTTTGTTTTAATTGATGATGTTAAAAGCTCTGGTTCATATTTGCCTCACAATAAATTCATGGGACATAAAACCCAGTTTTCCTTCTTTTATGATTCAGACAAGGCAAACAATTAAAAAAAAGTTTCTAATATACTTAAATTATCAAATTTTCTTAGTTATCTTGGTATCCTTTGTTGAAAAGCAGCTAGGTAGGCTCAGGAGTGTGCATGTGTCTTAAAACATTGCTAAAAGCCTTCTTGCAAAACTGCTGCCATGTATTGATTCAATTTGCAAGAGCACTAAATTAGAGTATCTGCTGCCATATATATAATGTAAAGCTCTTTAGTGATATTGCTTTTTCTTTTAAATGTGTCACTTTGCTAATTAATAAATAATCATTGGAATGATAATATGTAAGCTAAGTTATTGTTCAAAGAACATTCAATTGGAATTAGGAATAGATCATATCCTTTTTACCTTTGGTATTAGCTGGTAAGATGTTTCATTGTGAGACCTTTCCAGCAAAGCAATTGCACTGGTGAACAGTGGGCTCTTGGGTGCAATAATTTTAGAAAGAATTGGGCTTCTGGAATAAGAACATCTGTCTGAAAACAATCCAAAGACATTAGAATGAGAATGAAGATTCAGCATGTGGAAGGAAAAGTACATTTTTATTTCTTACTGATTTATTATTCAGAGACAATATTGCTGGTGTATTCAGACACAGATTGCAAACAAAGAGCAGCCCTAGAAAAATGTGAAGACCAACCCTATTTTCATTAAGTACGTAGAATGTACAAGCCTCATTTTTCTCAAGGGGATTACTGGGATACAAGTAGTATCAGCCGCACGCCAGTCCCCATAATAAAATAACTTTATTGTAACATGGTTAAAAAAGTACACCATGGAGGAAACAACTCCACTGTGTACTTTCTAACCATGTTACAATAACGTTGTTATTGTATTACAGTGACTGGTATGCGACTGTATTTGTTACTTGTGAAGGTTTGCGGCTTGTTCCGCTTTAGCCTAGAATTCTTTTTGTGGTAGACAGCATGTCCCATGCCTGGTAGCAATGGACAGAAGCTCAATGTGGTTACTAGGATACGCCCCCCCTCACCAATATTTATGTTAGTTTATTTTTAAAAATGCCATATTATTGATCTATAAGCACCCAATTTCATCCATGAATCCTTTTTATAATGGGAAAATTATTACCCATAGTGTGATCTGGAAACGCAAAACCAGTGTGTCATAAAGTATGTCACTGGTACATGGTCTAGGAAATAAAAATGTACAAGAAAACACTTTGTGACCTTAACCCCTTCATGTCGGGGTGCAAGTTCTTAGATTGGAACAAAGTTCCAAAGTAAACACTTGCTGTAAAAATAAATTCAGGCGATTGTCGATGCAATCAAGTGATTTCAAGGCTGGGATCAGATCATGGAGGACTGCCTACACTGCTATGCATGCCGCCAGACCAATTCTTGCTTATGCCAAATGGGGAGGCTGCAGGACGCCATATAAAAGTAGGATGTGCCATTGCGTCCTTTGGCGTTTAAGTCCATTGCTGCTAGGACGGCATGGAATATCCTAATGGCGTGAAGGGGTTAATACCTATAGTTCAGAGGAGAAAAGAAGAGATGTGATACTATTGTATTGCCTCACCACCAGCACCACCCCCTTAAATGGTAGCTGGCCAGCCCTTGAGAAGGACACAGCCAGTGATGTTCAGAAATCCACCAAGAACTGCAGGGAGAGTTTGTGTGACTTTATGTGCAAAATCATTTTAGGGTCTATGCTGTAAAAGTCACTGTCCAACCATTTTTTCAAATTAAGCTAAGTTAAGCTAAAAAACTGTTACCTACTTCCTAAGGGTCTGATGATCAAAAACTCGCTGCCATGGAGAGAAATCTCACATTACCTTTGGAATTTATTTTTAGACTGTATGTTTCAATAAAGAAGTCTCTCCTTTACATACAGAACCATAATGCATAATGAGATAAACATCTGGATTAACTGAAGCTAAGCTGGCTATGCACCATGTGAGTTAAAAACAAAATATGGACACCCTGGATCTTGACATTAAACAAGAGGCATTCATGTGGGTCTAGTTTAGTTATTTTAAAGTTGTTTTAAAAGAAGCTCAGTGTTTCACCAAAGAAAACAATGTGCTCATCAAGCAGGGAAGGGTCATGTTCTTCCATCGTCCTGCTTTCTCTCTGATTGGAATTCCTTTTAGTTCTTCCAGATATAATTGGCATGAGGTGTACAAGGGAAATACATGAGTACACACAAAGGAAAATAGTCCTTGCAAATGAAAGGTGTTTGTGAAACATCTTGTAGGATAAGCCTAATTACTTTATTTTATACATGTGCAGTCTGTTTATCTATGTTGGTGTCTGTATGTCTATCCATTCATGGTAAGCAGGCCAGGTTTCTCTGCAAAATGCTGACCTGTGCAAGATAATGTATTTGCTACAGAGTCAACCTTACAAGTTTCATCCCAAAGTTTTGCTTTCAATGTTACTGTGCCTTCATTGCTCCTGCTTCCTCTGCCAGTTTTACTAGCTTCACATTTACTTGGTATACATGTTTATGGTAGAAGAAAATGACACCCATATGCCTTGTAACCATAATTTTACATTAAATAACATTATCATTGTGTCTTACTGTACAGTGAGTGCACACACAAACCTTATCGAGATCATATCAGATGTTTACATTACAGAGCCTTACACATCCTTAGAGCAAGGGAGTAACATATCCTAAACTGTTACTAAGGCTCTTAGCTTTTTGGATTATTAAACATCATCTATTTACAAATGCCCCATCACGTGTTCTAAAAAGTGTATGCTTGGCTTGTCACTATTCAGTATCAGTTTAATCCTAAATTACAAATAACAAGTTCACCTCTGCCATGTAAAAATGTAACCATGGGTTTCTATCCCCAGGCCCAAATGCAACCATTCAGCCCTTTATTGGTTTTAATTTGCTATTATAAACCAGAGTCTACATATAAATAAAGTGTGTGCTTGTGTATAAAACAATATTAATTGTTAAGGTGGTGGAAGTCTTGGTGAGTTCCCACACTTTGTTTTGTAGGACTTAACCCCTGGATATATTGTGTGTATATATATATATATATATATATATATATATATATATATATACCATTAAATCACAAGCAGATTTGATAGATCAAGGTTATATATGCTTTACTACCTGGTTTATTTATAGGTGTACTTGTAATTTTATATTGAGACACAAACATTCCAGAAATATGACCATACCTTTAACTAAATTTAAGTTATTATGTACTAGAACTCCTCCTGTGAGCCACACACTTTATTTTATATATGGATTTTTAGTGAGCAACACTGGGTATATCCCTCTATATTTAGAGAGTTGGGAGATCTGGGACTAATTATACTAACCCAGACAGGGCACTCAATATTCCAAGCCCCTATCACATACTCTGTCTCTTCTTCAATGTTAGAGATTAGCTTGAAGACTCTTCACAGATGGTATCTTATACCCAAAAAGGCTGAATTGTCTTGTCCATACCAAAGTGAATTGATGTTGGCCATATTGGAAGTGGTGTGGCTCACGTGTGGTGGTGGTACTCAACTATTCAAAATGTCTAGGGAGAAGTTATTTATGAAACTAAGTTGATCTTAGAAACTAATTTCACTCTTGACCAACTAATTTGGCTTTTAAATAAGCCCCCAAAAATAAAATAAAAACCTTACCAAAAATTATTTCATGTAATGGCAAATGGCATAAAGTGTTTAATTGCCAAAAACTGGAAGCGTTAGAAAGCCATTGACAAATCATTATGGGCTAAGCAAGTATCTTATTTCTTGGAAATGGAGGACTATTATTAGAAGAATGTTGATCTATTTGAAAATGTGCCTATGGGGAAATTATCTTAAATATAAGTTAGATATTTTACAACATGTATGTCTATATATGTGTTTAGATGTATGTATATGTGCACATACACATTTACACCTATAAACACATAAATATGCATATATACACATTTATAGACATGTATACACATTTATAGACATGTATACATACACACATACACATATTTAATTGGAGCTCTTTCCAGTCATACATTTTGTCATATACTATATCCCTTTTAAAAAACCTTTATATTAATAAGAAATTATATATTTTTATTAAAAGGTATATATATGAGTGTAATACTTTATTTACAAAAATTTTTTAAGGGTTTATGATTTTTTTTTTAACCCAATGGGGTTGATTTATCAAGGGCCGAATGGCCCCTGATGCCCCTGTTTCCGCTGAAACAGTAGTTATGATATAACTACTCTGCTGCCTCTGAGACTGCAGTCTGCAGTCTGCAATCCGCCCGATCCTATACAATCAGGTTGATTGACACCCCCTGCTAGTGGCCGATTGGCAGCAAATCTGCAGGGGGCGGCATTGCACAAGCAGTTCACCAGAACTGCTTGTGGAATGTTAAATGCTGACAACGTATGCTGTTGGCATTCAGCGTTGTCTGTCGGACATGATACACTACAGCATATCATGCCGGACAGACAATGATAAATCGGCCCCTTATACTTTACTTCAGGTCTCAAGTCTCGCTTAATATTCTAGAGCAGTTTCGGCTTTCGCTCAATCACAAACTATAACTTTCAACTTGTAATACCAGCACTATTTAACACAAACACAATATCCATTGAAAGTATAAGTTGCACTAATGTCGGCCTCGTTAAACCATCCGGTAAATAGGATTTGCCATGGACTTGAAATATCAAGTTACTGCTTATCGCGGTCCGCGTTATCAATAGCATGCCACTTAAAATCTGGCCCTAAATGTGAATATCACACACAACCAATTGCTAATTTCAGAAACTATGGATAATAATTCAGTTCATGACTCAAAACATCAAAGGTGTATGGAATGAGAAAATTAAATACTGAAATGAATTACTAGAATATTAAGTATCAATCAATGTGAAAATTGAATTGAGTGAATTTATACAGTAAAAATCTCAACGCGTTTCAACAGTTTATACTGTCTTTTTCAAGAGACAGAAAGGTAAAAATCTTCATCAATAAAGCTTTTTACCGTTTTGTCTCTTGGAAAAGACAATATAAACTGTTGAAACACATTGAGACTTTTACTGTATAAATTGTGTTTCAAGTAAATACAATTTTTGGAACAAAATAGTTTTTTGCTCCTGAATCTTCAATGAAACTAATGAGGCTTTTAGAAATACTTTTCTTCTGTGAGTATATTTCATTTAGTAGTCCCGGTTGCCTGTGTGTTCTACACTATCTGGATCCTTTATCCACAGAAAGATTCCGGTGTACTACTTGTGAATTCCACACTGACCCCAGGGAAAGGCTGGCACCACTAGACAAACATAGAACGTCTTTCTACAGCTAAATAAGAAAGCTGATTTGGCTGCCGCTAACCCACAAGGGAAGTTGTTTGTTGATCATTATTTTGACTACATTTAGTTTTGTTTTATTTTATTCACAGTTTAGAACCTTTTTTAGTAGCAAGAGCTACTACTTTCTATGGATGACATCAAGCCACTCACAGGTACAGACCCTTTTTTTTTTTTATAGAATTTTCCGAGGGCATCCCCCTGCGAGTGTCATCATGTTTTTTTCCACATCTGACCCTGCAAAGGTTTAATAATCGGGCCCCCGGTGTTATAACATTCTCTGGTCTGTGTGACCCATTATTCAGAGGTTACATCATTCCCAAATGTCTATTTTATGAAGAAATGTACATTGGCCTACACATTGTCATAGATCTTCAGTGTGCCTTATTCTAAGATTTTTATCTCACAACCTAGATGTTGGTATCTGTGATACACCTAAGGCAGGAGAATCCGTTCTACAGACTTAATGAGGTTTTTACTTTAGATTGTGCATTGACCTTTGCTATAACCATTTCATATTATCATTATGTTTTGCTTCAATCTCAGATAATTAGGCATTATTTTTTAGATACAAATGCTTCAGTTATGCCTTTGAATTTGGTATGAATAAGTTTTCTTGTAAAACCTTATAAATAAAATATTTCAGATGGTTATTATTATTCACACAGCGGGCTATTTCATTTTATACAATAATAAATGTGTTACATGCATCCAAGTTTGTAAGGAGTTTATTTTGATGCAAGGAAATCCTGTGGCAAAACAATATAAGGATTGCTGCAAAAGTGAACAAGCATTAAAGTTTTTAAGTTAAACGGACAGATGACTTTTCTACTTAAACGCATTTTTGCAACTTGTGATTTGAGGAAACTAATAAACTCACAAACCTACAAGTAGAGACTATGGGGCCTATTTATCAACCCGTCAACTGTGCTTCATTCGCCGGCACCAATACGCTCGCCTGACATCGCCTATCATCGCTGCCGCGGACCTGAATACGTTCTCCATATTTAACAAAAAAGCTGTCAAAAAGCTGCGCACCAAGTACAGGGCGATGAGCAGCGGACTGTTGTTGTTTTTTTTTTTTTTAAATATTTTTATTGAGGTACTTAAATTAGGCTTACAAACAGTATAATCAAACAAAGAGAAATGTCAAGCAGTACAAAAGGAAGATATACATTCCAAATTAGTTCTATAATGGTATGGGAAACCTTTTGCTCAACTCGTCAGTGACATAGTAGACAGATATACATGACAAATTTAAATGCATAATGCCTAATCAAAAGGAAACCTTCCAAAGCAAAACTAATAGGTCGCTCTTGGACCTGTGATAAGAAGACATGTCTAACAGGGAGGGAAGGTATAGTGGAATGGCGAGACCACTCATGGATCTCACTATGGCAACCTCTTTTTGTTTGTTTTTTCCTTGAGTAATAGCATAGGGTATACCCTTGTTTATAGGCAGCTTGTCTTAACATATTTGTAGTCCCCCAAGAAAAAATAAAGCAATGGCCACTCTTGGACCTAGGTCTTTAGAATTAGTTAAAAGGGGAACTTGAAAAGGGGTATAAAGTAATAATAGGACAAATAGGACCACTCCTGGGCCCTAGCTATAATAATTGCAATTGAATAATTATACTTTGAATTATAAACTTCTATAACCCTGTGGGTATAACTTATCAAGGGAAAGGAAAACAGACAATGGCCACTCTGTGATTCTTCAGCAGCTGCAAGACATATTGTAGTAAACCTATAGCTTAATTAATTAAAAAACAGAACATTGTTGTAATCTTTTATAAACCTGGAAGTCTAAATAGTTAGGAGATTAATGCATTTAAGAGAACTAAGGCAAACCTTAACGTAGGTGAGTCCCTTACCAACCAGACTATGTGACATAACTAATCTGCAGCAAGTTTCCAAATTGTAGTGGTTAGGCTAGTTTATTTGATAAGATCAGGCTGAAAGAACGAATTGTGACATCATGGTGTAGAAGCAGGGGTATATTAAATGATAGGTAGCAGATACCTTACCAAGTAAGACTGGGCAAAGCTTTAACCTGTGCCTATATTCATCAAGGCTCCCACAATATACATAAAGGCTAACAGGGAATAGTGGTCGCTAGTTATTGAACGTTATTTATGGCCATTTGTGTGCAAGTGTGATTATTACATTACTCCTTTCTGGTCAACTGATTACCAAGGCTATTGTATAATAACATCAAACATATCCCCTAAGTTCAAGGTAAAGAAAATATATTAAGCATGCCATTGCTGTCTCGGCCGCTGACAGCCCGGCATTGGTTTAAAAAACATAAAGCATAAGAAATTTATTAAGGTGCGCACACAAAGAGTCTTAGTTAAGTTTCTCTCAAGGGATTATATCTATTATTGAGGGGTTACATATATATAGATGAATTATCTGACATATGATTAGCCGCTATACTGATTAATAATAAAAAATAAGTAAAGACCTGAAACCCCTACACTTGCAAGTTGGATTAAACATAAATAATATCATATATACTGGCATCGGGTAACTAGCACAAAAAGTGATGCATACAAAAGTCACAGTAAATTAAGGCATATAAGCCCAGATAGATAGCGTCCTCCCAGCCTCAGGCCTTAATGCCATCATTAGGGTCCGCATAATTCAAGGTTAGGCAAGTCACTAAATCATGTCGGCAAGGCCAAGATGCTCCCTGGCAAGAAAAAAAAAAAGAAGTTGGAGGAAAATCATCCCAAAGTTAGCCATGAGCTACTCGACTCTTCACGAGAGTGATGGCGGTCATCCTATACCTGATCGCCAGGCAAGAATAATGTTAGCGGTGAGATTGCCTGAGGATAGGATAAAGCAGTTCCCCTGTATGTTGGTCAAAGTCTCTGTGTGGTGTATGAAAGGCTTTGCTGCAAACTCACCTCCCACCATCCGGTAAAGTGACAAGAGATTGCCAGGCTCCTTCTTTGATGTGCTAAAGGTAGTAACAAGCTCCTTATTATCGTGAGGGTCTGTGAGGCATCCTGACAGTGCAGAAATTTCTGGGTTAGGTTCGTTGTGAATATTCTCGGCAGATTGCGCCTCTGAAATCTGCAGGTTCTGGCGATCCGGCTCAGGATGCGGTAAGTAACATAAAGGGTCTGCAGGAACCGCTCTCTGCAACTGCGATGCTCCCTTCAATTCTCCTGCATCTACAGTGAGATCACAGGCAGTTAGCTTACTGTAATTAAAGCACTGATCCACCATCCGGTGTAGGCTATGAAAATGTTCCTCCAGGAGTGCGCAGATTGCTTCTTGTAGCTGCTCCATATTTAAATTGTGTCCCACAGGGTTAATAATAGGCATCTGGTTGCAATTGAAACATGGTGCTATGAGCACACTTGCAGTGATTAGTGAGGTAACACTGCTCTGTAACGACAGGACAATAGGGGTCACCCGCCGGGGGGGTTTAGGTGATGTTAAAAGTCCTCACAGTCTCTTGTAAGTCCGGAGAGATTCAGAAAAATCTATAGCCATGAGGGTGGAAAGATGGCCGCCGCCATTCTAGATTCAAAACAGAGCTCCGGTCTTGGTTGAGAAAATAGCTCTTGAAAGTAAATTTGGTGTGCACCTTCCATCAAATAAAGGCCCAAAGAATGTTTAGCAGATTTTTCAGGATGCAATGCTATTTGATGTAATATGAAAAGGTATATTTTTGCAGATTAGGGATCGGAGCAGCAAGCTAGTGCGACTGCTCTCATGGGCTCCGGACTCCGCCCCCCCAGCGGACTGGTGTTAACTAACAGTCATCGATCTCGCTGCTATTCGGCTTTTTCCCAGCTTTATTTGTACCCTGTCACTAAACACCGCCACTATACTAAAATGTTTAACCCCTATACCGCCGCTCCCGGACCCCGCCGCAACTAAATAAACGTATTAACCCCTATACCGCCGCTCCCGGACCCCGCCACAACTAAATAAACTTATTAACCCCTAAACCGCCACTCCCGGAGACCCCTGCCACTCTAATAAAGTTATTAACCCCTATTCTTCCGCTCCCGGAGCCCACCGCCACCTACATTATGTTATTAACCTCTAATCTGCCACCCCCTACACTGCCGCCACTTACATAAAGTTATTAACCCCTATCCCGCCACTCCCGGAGCCCACCGCAACTAAATAAAGTTATTAACACCTAAACCACCAGCCCCCCACATCGCCATAAACTAAATTAAACTATTAACCCCTAAGCCTAACAACCCGCTAACTTTATAATAAATATTAACTCATCCCTATCTTATAATAAATTTAAACTTACCTTTAAAATTAAATTAAACTATATTAAACTATTAATTAACCTACCCTAACTATTATAATAAAATTACATTAAACTATATTAAAATAAAAATTAATCTACCCTAACTATTATACTAAAATTAATTTAAACTATATTAAACTAATAATTAATCTATACTAACTTTTATAGTAAAATTACATTAAACTACAAATTAAATTAACTATATTATATATTTAAATGCCTAACCCTACTCAAATAATTTAAATCTACACTAAAAAATTACGTTACAAAAAACTAACAAATAAGTTACAAAAAATAACAAACACTAAGTTACATAAAAAAATAAACACTAAGTTACAAAGAATAAAAAAGAAATTATCAAAGATTTAAACTAATTACACCTAATCTAAGGGCCCTATGAAAAAAATAAATAAATAAATAAATAAAAAAAAAAAACCTAGCTTACAATAAACTACAAATAGCCCTTAAAAGGGCCTTTTGCGGGGCATTCCCCCAAAGAAATCAGCTCTTTTACCTGTAAATAAAAAATACAAACAACCCCCCCAACAGTAAAACCCACCACCCACAAAACCAACCCCCCCAATGCGAGCTCAATCCTATTGGCTGATTTGATCAGCCAATAGGATGAAAGCTCAATCCTATTGGCTGATTGCAACAACCAATAGGATTTTTTCAACCTTAATTCCGATTGGCTGATAGAATTCTATCAGCCAATCGGAATCTAAGGGACGCCATCTTGGATGACGTTATTTAAAGGAACCTTCATTCCGAAGAAGACGTTGTAAGAAGAGGATGCCATCTGGGTGAAGACTTCTGCGGACTTCGATGAGGACTTCAGCCGCTTGGATGAAGACTTCTGCTGGCTTCTTGTAGGATGGATATCGGACCTTCAAAACTGTAAGTCGTTCTTCAGGGGTGAGTGTTAGGATTTTTTAAGGGTGTATTGGGTGGGTTTTAGTTTTAGATTAGAGTTTGAGCTGCAATAGAGCTAAATGCCGTTTTAATGGCAATGCCCATCCAAATGCCCTTTTCAGGACAATGGGGAGCTTAGTTTTTTTTAAGTTAGTTTTTTATTGGGGGGGGTTGGTTGTGTGGGTGGTGGGTTTTACTGTTGGGGGTGTATTTGTATTTTTTATTTACACGTAAAAGAGCTGATTTCTTTGCTGCAATGCTCCGCAAAAGGCCCTTTTAAAGGGCTATTTGTAGCTTATTGTAGGTTAGGGTTTTTTTTTTATTTTGGGAGGGGGCTTTTTTATTTTCATAGGGCCCTTAGATTAGGTGTAATTAGTTTAAATCTTTGATCATTTCTTTTTTATTTTTTGTAACTTAGTGTTTATTTTTGTGTGTAACTTAGTGTTTTTTATTTTTTGTAACTTAGTCTTTTTTTTGGAAACATACGGCTAGATTTAGAATTTTGTCGGTAAAGACCCGCGTAGCTAACGCAGCTTTTTTTCCTACTGCTGCTCCCAAACAACGCTGGTATTAAGAGTTGTCTGAGGGGCTGCATTAGGCTCCAAAAAGGGAGCGTTGAGCCTAATTTACCGCCACTTCACCCCTCAATACCAGCGTTGCTTGCGGTAGCGGTAAGCAGCTAAAACGTGCTCGTGCACGATTCCCCCATAGGAAACAATGGGGCAGTTTGGGATGAAAAAAACCTAACACCTGCAAAAAAGCAGCATTAAGCGCCCAGCGCAGCCCCATTGTTTCCTATGGGGAAACAGTTTCTAAGTCTACACCTAACACCCTAACATGAACCCCGAGTCTAAACACCCCTAACCTTACACTTATTAACCCCTAATCTGCCGCCCCCGATATCGCTGACACCTGTATTACACAATTAACCCCTAATCTGCCGCTCCGGACACCGCCGCCACCTACATTATCCCTATGAACCCCTAATCTGCTGCCACCAACATCGCCGACACCTACATAATATTTATTAACCCCTAATCTGCCCCCCCAATGTTGCCGCTACTTTACCTACACTTATTAACCCCTAATCTGCTGACCGGACCTAATAAAGTTATTAACCCCTAAACAGCCGCACTCCCGCCTCACAAACCTTATAATAAATAGTATTAACCCCTAATCTGCCCCCCCCCAACGTCGCCGCCACCTAACTTCAAGTATTAACCACTAATCTGCCGACCAGACCTCGCCACTACTCTAATAAATGTATTAACTCCTAAAGCTAAGTCTAACCCTAACCCTAACACCCCCCTAAATTAAATATAATTTTAATCTAACAAAATAATTGAAATCTTATTAACTAAAGTATTCCTATTTAAAACTAAATACTTACCTGTAAAATAAACCCTAATATAGCTACAATATAACGAAGAATTATATTGTAGCTATTTTAGGATTTATATTTATTTTACAGGCAACTTTGTATTTATTTTAACTAGGTACAATAGCTATTAATAGTTAATAACTATTTAATAGCTACCTAGTTAAAATGATTACAAAATTACCTGTAAAATAAATCCTAACCTAAGTTACAATTAAACCTAACACTACACTATCAATAAATTAATTAAATAAATTACCTACAATTACATACAATTAAATAAACTAAACTAAATTACAAAAAAAACAAACACTAAATTACAAAAAATAAAAAAAGATTACAAGAATATTAGGCTAATTACACCTACTCTAAGCCCCCTAATAAAATAAAAAAGCCCCCCAAAATAATAAAGGTCCCTACCCTATTTTAAATTAAAAAGTAACCAGCTCTTTTACCAGCCCTTAAAAGGACTTTTTGTGGGGCATGCCCCAAAGTAATCAGCTCTTTTGCCTGTAAAAAAAAAAATACAACCCCACCCCCAACATTAAAACCTACCACCCACATACCCTTACTCTAACCCAAACCCCCCTTAAATAAACCTAACACTACCCCCCTGAAGATCTCCCTACCTTGAGTTGTCTTCACCCAGCCGGGCCGAAGTCTTCATCCGATGGGGCAGAAGAGGACATCCAGACCGGCAGAAGTCTTCATCCTATCCGGGCAGAATAGGACATCCAGACCGGCAGACATCTTCATCCAAGCGGCAACTTCTATCTTCATCCATCCGACGAGGAGCGGCTCCATCTTCAAGACCTACGGTGCGGAACATTCTTCTTCCCCGACAACTACCCGACGAATGAAGGTTCCTTTAAGTGACGTCATCCAAGATGGCGTCCCTCGAATTCCGATTGGCTGATAGGATTCTATCAGCCAATCGGAATTAAGGTAGGAAAAATCTGATTGGCTGATTGAATCAGCCAATCAGATTCAAGTTCAATCCGATTGGCTGATCCAATCAGCCAATCAGATTGAGCTCGCATTCTATTGACTGATTGGAACAATACTAAACCTAAACGGGACACATCGGACAAGCTAATCATGTCCACTACTTTTACTCCAGCAACTAAGAATACTGGTCAAATCCTTCGCCAGCATTGGCCCATTATGTCCTCTGACCCGAAATTGCCATTCACAAATAACCTAAGATCCATGGTGGGTTTCAAGAGGGGCACTAACCTCAAAGATCTTCGGATGAAGACAGATCCTAAACTGAGCTACACATCCGGCATTAGAAGCAACATCAAGGGTTCCTATTGCTGCCTTGGCTGCATGACCTGCAATGGTTTAATTGGCACTAAAATATTCCATCACCCACACACAAACCGGACATTTACCATCAGACACTCGATTACATGCACTACCACTCATGTAGTGTATCTCTTATTTTGGCCATGCTCCAGTTTTTATGTAGGCAAGACTTCGGGCTCACTACGTGAGTGCATGGCCAATCACCGACATGCCATAAGGACTGCCTTAAAACAAACAACTCCTCAGATGTGAGGCTCAGTGGATGTTAAACACCATGCCAGACTTCAAGAGCCTTCTGTGACCCTGACCAAGTGTGCTACATACTTGGGGTACCATAAGGGGGCATGGTGGCTCTGTGTTTGTTTTTATGCAATACCACTCTCTTCACTGGGTGAGGTTTGCACATTTCTCGCAGCACTGTGGATTGGGATCCTTTTGTTTCCATATCCTTCAGTGGAAGCCTGGCCCATCTTGATGAGTTACTCTATTTTCAATGCACTTAAAATTGGTCATACGACTCACTGTAGCTGGGGACATTATTGTATATATCTTTACATTTATTTGTACAAGTTACTAGGATGTACCTCCCTATTGGCCATATTATGGTTTATGTCTCGCAGATACATGCATATACTTCTCTAATTATGCAACCTGGATTTGCATTTTAATATCATGTACATGGTATGGCATGGTCTGCGTGTAGATACATAATGGTCATTTTCCATGTTTTCCTTGTTTATACTTATAGACCGATATGTTCGGGTCTCTTACTACAGCTACTACTATTTGTTTCTCTGTTTTCACTTTAGGTGCAATATGGTTACCATTGCCAGCACTACGATATAGCCCAATTTATGTTTTTAACTTGTTATGAAGAGTCATTAGTATCATTAGCATCTATGAAAATATATCTTGGTTTCATAGATCCCATCCCTATCTGTCTATACATAAGTATATAACTTGTGTGGATCATCTCAGTTTTTAATATAACGATACTTGTCATCCTTACTGTGACAATCACAGGATCCGACTTAACTCTCACATACTACTGTGTGTTTACTAAGGTTACCAAGGGGAGTGTTACCACGGCGACATGATTGTACACATATAACGTTTTCGTTTTGATAATTTTCTTTTAAAACTTTTCATTCATCATTTTTTGCACATGTTGCCACTCACATATATTATGTCACTTTATGATATTATGTTTATTTCGCAATTGACACTTGTTTGTTATCATTATTTTAATTTTATTACCTCTGGCGAAAACCGGAAGTGATGTAGTTGAACTTCCGGTTTCGGGACTTACTCTGGAACGCATTTTGTGTTCCAAAGACGAAACATTTGACGCACTTTTGGAGATCACTAGGTTTGTGTATTTGTTTTGTTGTAATATACACTATAAAAGAGCTTGTTTTTTGCACTGTTGTATGCTGATGAAGGGGTTGTGAACCCCGAAAACGTTCCATTAAAATCTTTGTGTGAAAAAGTCCTGTGAGTGCATCTCTGGTTTGTGTATGCATTTGTATCCTTGCACCCAGGCTGCTGTCGATTTGGTGGGCTGAACTGGAATTTGTGAAGTATTATTGGATGACCAGTGGAACCCCCTCACTTGACCTAATTAGCCTACATCTCCAGCTTCCTTTTTTTGGGACTATATTGTTGTGTGCCACTGTCACATTGCTGAGACAGAGTTGCTGTGCATTGACTGCTTGATATATTACCAATTTTCTTTTCTAACAACATGTTATCATAACCTGTACAGGAGAACACCACGCCTACAGACCTGGACTCTCAGGTGGAGGACATGAATTGCCAGGCCATGGCAGCACAGACAGGCACTGTATCATACACCCTTGATGACACCAACCAGATCCTGTTTGCACCCACCTCCAAAACAGTCGGTGAGACCTCAGTTAATTTGTATTATAATTTGCTCACATTGAAAAAAAGAGAAGTTGACCTAGCATTACATGGGAGTTATTTATCAGATTACTACAGAACAGGCCACATTCCCAGGGGCTTTAGAGTCCACAATGTACCAACCATTGGACGTGATAATCCAGATTTTAGAAAAAAAATGTCATATTAAATAATTGTTCTTTGGATCTAATACTTTTAGTTATAGAGGAGGTCACGGTAATTCTAAGTAAAGTTAGGATTGAAATACAAACTTTTGAAACTATGCATAATACCACACTCACCAGTGACCCTCAGGAGAACTGGCTGTCTAAGATTAAGTCACAAATAGACAAATACCAGAGCGAACTAATTACATTCAAAAACAGGAAGTTAGAAACTGTCAATAGTGATTACACGCAGGGAAAAGTTTACAAATGGCTCACTTCCACACAGAGTAATCAAACTAGAAGGAGACAAAGAACCAGACGAGTACATTTTGATACCATAGACACCAGTGGGGGAGATTCCACCGACACAGAGAGGAACCCCTAGAGCACATCGTTTACCTCACCTGGCTCCCATAAACACCTAAATCAATTTGCCCTGCATGAATCTAGACTGCACTCCACACCAAATCATTTTTTTAACTACACGCTCACAGGGAGGGGGAGGCACAACAGACCCCACATTAGGAGGGCGGGGCATCAGACACAGACCCCCAAGATGACCACGACAGAGGACATAATTACCTGTAAAATAAACCCTAATATAGCTACAATATAACGAATAATTATATTGTAGCTATTTTAGGATTTATATTTATTTTACAGGCAACTTTGTATTTATTTTAACTAGGTACAATAGCTATTAATAGTTAATAACTATTTAATAGCTACCTAGTTAAAATAATTACAAAATTACCTGTAAAATAAATCCTAACCTAAGTTACAATAAAACCTAACACTACACTATCAATAAATTAATTAAATAAATTACCTACAATTACATACAATTAAATAAACTAAACTAAATTACAAAAAAAACAAACACTAAATTGCAAAAAATAAAAAAAGATTACAAGAATATTAGGCTAATTACACCTACTCTAAGCCCCCTAATAAAATAAAAAAGCCCCCCAAAATAATAAAGGTCCCTACCCTATTTTAAATTAAAAAGTAACCAGCTCTTTTACCAGCCCTTAAAAGGGCTTTTTGCGGGGCATGCCCCAAAGTAATCAGCTCTTTTGCCTGTAAAAAAAAAATACAACCCCACCCCCAACATTAAAACCAACCACCCACATACCCTTACTCTAACCCAAACCCCCCTTAAATAAACCTAACACTAACCCCCTGAAGATCTCCCTACCTTGAGTCGTCTTCACCCAGCCGGGCCGAAGTCTTCATCCGATGGGGCAGAAGAGGACATCCAGACCTGCAGAAGTCTTCATCCTATCCGGGCAGAATAGGACATCTAGACTGGCAGACATCTTCATCCAAGCGGCAACTTCTATCTTCATCCATCCGACAAGGAGCGGCTCCATCTTCAAGACCTACGGTGCGGAACATTCTTCTTCCCCGACAACTACCTGACGAATGAAGGTTCCTTTAAGTGACGTCATCCAAGATGGCGTCCCTCAAATTCCGATTGGCTGATAGGATTCTATCAGCCAATCGGAATTAAGGTAGGAAAAATCTGATTGGCTGATCCAATCAGCCAATCAGATTGAGCTTGCATTCTATTGACTGATTGGAACAATACTAAACCTAAACAGGACACATCGGACAAGCTAATCATGTCCACTACTTTTACTCCAGCAACTAAGAATACTGGTCAAATCCTTCGCCAGCATTGACCCATTATGTCCTCTGACCCGAAATTGCCATTCGCAAATAACCTAAGATCCATGGTGGGTTTCAAGAGGGGCACTAACCTCAAAGATCTTCTGATGAAGACAGATCCTAAACTGAGCAACACATCCGGCATTAGAAGCAACATCAAGGGTCCCTATCGCTGCCTTGGCTGCATGACCTGCAATGGCTTAATTGGCACTAAAATATTCCATCACCCACACACAAACCGGACATTTACCATCAGACACTCGATTATATGCACTACCACTCACGTAGTGTATCTCTTATTTTGGCCATGCTCCAGTTTTTATGTAGGCAAGACTTCGGGCTCACTACGTGAGTGCATGGCCAATCACCGACATGCCATAAGGACTGCCTTAAAACAAGGTGACTCAGAACAACCAGTGGCGCGACACTGCGCCAATAAGGGACATTCAGTTTCCTCCATTCGCTACATCCTAATTGATCATATACCCGCATTGGAGAGGGGTGGTGATTGCAACAAACAACTCCTCAGATGTGAGGCTCAGTGGATGTTAAACACCATGCCAGACTTCAAGAGCCTTCTGTGACCCTGACCAAGTGTGCTACATACTTGGGGTACCATAAGGGGGCATGGTGGCTCTGTGTTTGTTTTTATGCAATACCACTCTCTTCACTGGGTGAGGTTTGCACATTACTCGCAGCACTGTGGATTGGGATCCTTTTGTTTCCATATCCTTCAGTGGAAGCCTGGCCCATCTTGATGAGTTACTCTATTTTCAATGCACTTAAAATTGGTCATACGACTCACTGTAGCTGGGGACATTATTGTATATATCTTTACATTTATTTGTACAAGTTACTAGGATGTACCTCCCTATTGGCCATATTATGGTTTACGTCTCGCAGATACATGCATATACTTCTCTAATTATGCAACCTGGATTTGCATTTTAATATCATGTACATGGTATGGCATGGTCTGCGTGTAGATACATAATGGTCATTTTCCATGTTTTCCTTGTTTATACTTATAGACCGATATGTTCGGGTCTCTTACTACAGCTACTACTATTTGTTTCTCTGTTTTCACTTTAGGTGCAATATGGTTACCATTGCCAGCACTACGATATAGCCCAATTTATGTTTTTAACTTGTTATGAAGAGTCATTAGTATCATTAGCATCTATGAAAATATATCTTGGTTTCATAGATCCCATCCCTATCTGTCTATACATAAGTATATAACTTGTGTGGATCATCTCAGTTTTTAATATAACGATACTTGTCATCCTTACTGTGACAATCACAGGATCCGATTTAACTCTCACATACTACTGTGTGTTTACTAAGGTTACCAAGGGGAGTGTTGCCACGGCGACATGATTGTACACATATAACGTTTTCGTTTTGATCATTTTCTTTTAAAACTTTTCCTTCATCATTTTTTGCACATGTTGCCATTCACATATATTATGTCACTTTATGATATTATGTTTATTTCGCAATTGACACTTGTTTATTATCATTATTTTAATTTTATTACCTCTGGCGAAAACCGGAAGTGATGTAGTTGAACTTCCGGTTTCGGGACTTACTCTGGAACGCATTTTGTGTTCCAAAGACGAAACATTTGACGCACTTTTGGAGATCACTAGGTTTGTGTATTTGTTTTGTTGTAATATACACTATAAAAGAGCTTGTTTTTTGCACTGTTGAATGCTGATGAAAGGGTTGTGAACCCCGAAAACGTTCCATTAAAATCTTTGTGTGAAAAAGTCCTGTGAGTGCATCTCTGGTTTGTGTATGCATTTGTATCCTTGCACCCAGGCTGCTGTCGATTTGGTGGGCTGAACTGGAATTTGTGAAGTATTATTGGATGACCAGTGGAACCCCCTAACTTGACCTAATTATCCTACATCTCCAGCTTCCTTTTTTTGGGACTATATCGTTGTGTGCCACTGTCACATTGCTGAGACAGAGTTGCTGTGCATTGACTGCTTGATATATTACCAATTTTCTTTTCTAACAACATGTTATCATAACCTGTACAGGAGAACACCACGCCTACAGACCTGGACACTCAGGTGGAGGACATGAATTGCAAGGCCATGGCAGCACAGACAGGCACTGTGTCATACACCCTTGATGACACCAACCAGATCCTGTTTGCACCCATCTCCAAAACAGTCGGTGAGACCTCAGTTAATTTGTATTATAATTTGCTCACATTGAAAAAAAAGAGAGGTTGACCTAGCATTACATGGGAGTTATTTATCAGATTACTACAGAACAGGCCACATTCCCAGGGGCTTTAGAGTCCACAATGTACCAACCATTGGACGTGATAATCCAGATTTTAGAAAAAAAATGTCATATTAAATAATTGTTTTTTGGATCTAATACTTTTAGTTTATAGAGGAGGTCACAGTAATTCTAAGTAAAGTTAGGATTGAAATACAAACTTTTGAAACTATGCATAATACCACACTCACCAGTGACCCTCAGGAGAACTGGCTGTCTAAGATTAAGTCACAAATAGACAAATACCAGAGCGAACTAATTACATTCAAAAACAGGAAGTTAGAAACTGTCAATAGTGATTACACGCAGGGAAAAGTTTACAAATGGCTCACTTCCACACAGAGTAATCAAACTAGGAGGAGACAAAGAACCAGACGAGTACATTTTGATACCATAGACACCAGTGGGGGAGATTCCACCGACACAGAGAGGAACCCCTAGAGCACATTGTTTACCTCACCTGGCTCCCATAGACACCTAAATCAATTTGCCCTGCATGAATCTAGACTGCACTCCACACCGAGTCATTTTTTAGGGGTAACTACACGCTCACGGGGAGGGGGAAGCACAACAGACCCCACATTAGGAGGGCGAGGCATCAGACACAGACCCCCCAGACGACCACGACAGAGGACATAATTATTAATTTAAGCACACATACCCTCACTGAGAGTGAACGTAAAGTTCTAAACAGAGGATTATCATTTGTGCCTAGTGTTCCCATATCTGAATTTGATTTAAAGTTAGACATTTACAAACTTAACAGATCTTTAAAGATTAGGGAGTTCTTTCAAAAGAAAGAATCCACAATTGTGAAATCCCAGGTTGAACTTAAATGTAAGCTTCCAAGTTCATTTGAACCTGCTAATAGCAGCCCCAGCACAAAAACGTTTCTTAGATTGGTCACTCAGGATTTAGACACCGAAAGAACTGAAACCCTGTGGAAACACAATCTACCTAGGGATGAACAAAAAGCCATTCAAACCCTCCTGGATGACTCCTCTATTGTCATCAGGCCCACCGTTAAGGGCGGAGCCATTGTCCTTTTAAATTACAGTGACTATAGAGCAGACATTCTGGAACAATTGGCTGATACCCTTACATATACATATACATTGCCTTCTGACCCTACAGGAACATACAAATCTCAACTAGATGGTCTAATCACATTTGGATTCGAACAGGGATTCCTGTCCGAACATATACGTGATTTTTGCATAACTAAATATCCTAAGATACCCATTCTATACTCTATCCCCAAAATCCACAAGAGGTTGGACCGCCCACCAGGCCGCCCAATTGTGTCGGCAAGGCATTCGCTAAAACAGCCAATAGCTCAATTTGTGGACGTGTTACTTCAACCAGTGGTAAGGGAGATACGCTCATATATTATGGACACTAATGATTTCATCAGAAAGATACGGACTGTTGACATCCAGCAAGATGATTTACTTGTGAGTCTGGATGTCAACAGTCTGTATACCATTATACCTCATCATGATGGTCTAAGGGCCGTACTTTTGGAGATCACTAGGTTTGTGTA
The DNA here is from genome assembly GCF_027579735.1 of Bombina bombina. NCBI lineage: Eukaryota > Metazoa > Chordata > Amphibia > Anura > Bombinatoridae > Bombina > Bombina bombina. Next base: position 111,403,808 of record NC_069505.1, on the reverse strand, counting down.
TTTGTTTTGTTGTAATATACACTATAAAAGAGCTTGTTTTTTGCACTGTTGTATGCTGATGAAGGGGTTGTGAACCTCGAAAACGTTCCATTAAAATCTTTGTGTGAAAAAGTCCTGTGAGTGCATCTCTGGTTTGTGTGTGTGTATATATATATATATATATTGTGAGAAGAGGTACTAGAAGGAATACTGCGCCTGTTAGTGTGCCCACTCAAGAAATGATATTGCAAATAAACACCATATAAATAAATGGTTTGAGAGATAAATACTCTTAACAATATATATGAAAGAGCAAAAACAGCTAATAGAATGGATCTATTACAAAACAAACATCGTAAGCCAAACAGGGACAATCATAAAGGTACAAATTTTATAACAACCTATAACGAAGGTGCCAAAGACATTCAGGCAATTATTAAAAAAACACTGGCATGTCTTGAGTCAGGATCCCCTATTAAAGGATATAACAGAGAATGGTCCAAAAATGATTTTTCGCAAAAATAGGAATCTCAAAAATATATTGGCACCCAGCCAACTTAAAAGTAAGAAACCCGATAATTGGTTATCCACACAGCACAAGGGTTTCTACAAATGTAATAGTACCAACTGTGTAGCATGTGAACACTACTATGAGAAAAAGGCAGCGAAAAAAATATTATCTACCAGCAATGGATCCACATGTGAAATTAAGGTGCTCGGACAAAATTCCGACGGACAAAATGCCGAAGCACATTCGTCCGTCAGACATATGTCCGAGATACACTGCTTCCGACTGCACGCCGAACAGCACAATCACGCAATCACGTAATTGCGTAATTGTCATCAGTAAAAAAAGTGGAGAATTTAAATATATATTGTGGCTACTGAGGTAAAAAAACAACACAAACACAAATAAATAAATTTAAAAAAAACATTAAATTAAGAAAATGGAGTTCATAAAGACGTGTAAAGGAGGAAGAAAAATTTTATATGAAGGTTATGCATACATTGTAGACAAAAAAAAAGAAAATGTAACATATTGGAGATGTGAAAAAAAAGGTTTTTGTGGAGGAAGGCTAAAAACCATTAATGATATAATTGAAAAAGATGCATCAAATCATTCACATCCACCTAATGCAGCAAGAATTTTATCTATGAAAACAATTGAAAAAATAAAAGAAGTTGCTAAAAATTCAGAGGAAGTAACATCAAGCATAATACAAAATTGCATATCTAATTTCCCCCTTGAAGCAGCAGGAGCTCTACCTAAAAAAGAAACTCTTGCCAGAATGGTACAGCGACATCGAACAACACCAAGTGGAAACATTTTAAATGATGATTTACGAAAAACAACCAGAGGAGAAGATTTCATCATGTACGAAAGTGAAAATTTAATCATTCTGTCTACTAAAAAAAATGTAGATCTTCTTTCAAAAAAACAACACTGGCTCTGTGACGGAACATTTGACTCAGCTCCTTTAGGCTTTCAGTTGTATACAATACATGTTTTAATAGAAGATAACCATACCATACCATTAGTATACTGCATATCAAAAAATAAAAATCAGGAAACTTATAATTTAATTTTTAGTATTATAAAAGAAAAAAATCCAGATATCAATCCTATATCAATTACAGTAGATTTTGAAAGAGCAGCAATAAATTGCATGACAAATTTTTTACAAAATACAATAATTTATGGATGCTTTTTCCATTTTTCCCAATGCCTGTGGAGAAAAATACAATCTTTGGGCTTAAAAATATGGTATAATAATGAAAAAAATGCTCTGATCATAAAATGCTTAGAAGCATTAGCATTTGTGCCAGTGGAAGATGTAGTTGAAACATTTAATGACTTTGTAAAATCAATAGAAAAACAAAACAGTAACATTTTATCTGAATTTTTAAATTATTTTGAAAAAACCTGGATTGGCGAACTACAACAAGGTACAAGAAGAAAACCTACTTTCGATATTACTATGTGGAACACTTTTGAAAGAACAAAACTAGGGTTACCTAGAACAAACAACTCTCTAGAAGGATGGCACAGAGCATTTGACCAACGAATGTCTATAACCCACCCAAGCATTTGCAAACTAGTTTCAAAAATAAGAAAAGAACAAGCAGAATGGGAGTTAACAATTGAAAAAAATGATTCTGGAGTTGAACTGAGAAAACCAAAAAAAAAATATGAAATCATAAACAACAGGATAATGAAAGTTTTAGAAAAATACAGTCAATACTCAAGATTAGACTTTTTAAAGGCAATAGCACATAATATATAAGATTTACTTAAATAAATCAAGATACATTCGGCCGAGGGCAGATATGATCCAAAATTTTCTGTTACAATCAGTGACTCGGGCGCCGCAACCGCCTCTGGGAACCTATCCATGGGTCCCTACCCTCACGATGTACTTTTAACACATAATATAATTATTATAATTATAATATTATATATTATAATTAATATGTTATATATAAGTTGATTTAATTGTCTTTTGTCAGTCCACTATTAAAAATGTTATAAATGTTATATATAAGTTGATTTAATTGTCTTTTGTCAGTCCACTATTAAAAATGTTATAAAACCGTGATTTTTAAGCTTCATTCCCACCCAGCAGCCGGATAAATGTCTTTCGGAATATTGTCCGTCGGACAAATGTCCGTCGGACAAGCGTCAGTCGGATAACAGTCCGGCCACGGAAATTAACGCATTATGCAATTGTAGGACTGACTTTGTGGTCTACCTTATCCAATGCAGTTGTGACCTCCAATATATAGGACGTACCACCCGCCCCTTTAAGGTGAGGTTATTAGAACACATCACAAACATTAAACAAGTCCCATGATCTATCTCTCCATTACAAAAAATTTCATAATCTGGATCCCTCTTGCCTTAGAGGCACAATTTTGGAATTGATCAAACACAAGAAAAGAGGAGGGGATAGAATATTGGAGTTAAGACAGAGAGAGTCCTATTGGATACATAAAATGGGGACACTTGTACCTTATGGACTAAACAAAGATATTGATTTAGCTGCATTTTTAGAATAGCTCGCCCATCCAAACAATTTTGCACACTAGGTACCAACCCTTACACATTATCTTTCTTCCATGTATTATTCTTATACATATAAAGTATTCCTTTTATGGTATCTATTTTTTTATTTATTTTTATCTAAGTATTTTAGAATTCAATTAACAATTATTTTATTTACCTTTAATATTGATAATAATATTCTCTATTTTCTAATCGGTATTATGACATATTTTAAGCATTATTTTTTTTTTTTTAAATTAAGTTGATATAACATGATTTTAGTCAATTAAGGTCATAAATGTAGTATAATAATTTGCACGGTCTACAAGATTAATTGTTTTAGATGTTAATATTCTTAAATATTTTTTATTGAGTAATTGACATTCCCATTTGTTTAACTATATAAGGTTTTTTCATCTGCTCCTCCTACTCAATCATATAGTTAATCAAAACTTATGATTCCAACCCTTTGTTTTAAAAGATGTTTTAAAAGATCTTTTACTAAACTTTTTTAGCATGTCATCCCCTAACAATCAGAGTGTAAGTCAGACTTTTCAGACAAAATATTATGACCGATTTAGGGTCTATTTATAATTCAGTACATCCAACCATATAGTGCCCATATGTAATCCTGTATCGTGTGGCACTATCTTTATATAAGTGAATTTATCTCCCTTGAAGTATAAAACACTTTTTTTAAATTTTGGAAAGTTTATGGATTTTTAATAACTATTGGCATTTTTCATTCTTAACATTTTAGATTGCCCAGGTTAAAGCAAGTTTGTCTTTAATATGTGTTTTTATAGCATATACAATTAGCCATACTTCCGTTTTTTATTTAACAGAGATTAGTATGTATTTGTCAGCCGCGTAGAAATGAGCATCTGAATGCTAACTTGCTGACAGATTCAACACCCAATCACGCAGTCAATTATGCGTGGACATGCCCCTGCATACACCAATAGAATACAGCCAGGCCCATAACTATCAGCCAATCACGTCACTTTTACGTATTGACGTAAAACAGGCTGATGAGTTTATTAAGCGCAAGACCGCAATGAACCGACAGAAAGCCTCTGAAGAAGAAGGAGCTACATACCACTGTCCAGGATCTCTAGATAAAGTGATACCCAAGAACCTGAATGTAGTAGTAATGATTTTAAAATTGTCCTGAAGCGGCATAGAAGGGTTTTTATTGTATAGCCAAAGTAGCTCTGATTTTTCTTTATTAATACAGTATCCCGATATTTGTCCGAATTCAGTGATAATGCGCATAATATTGGGGATATTATTTCTGGGTTCTTTCATGTATAGAATAATGTCGTCTGCAAAGAGTGAGATATGCATTGTTTCTTTACCTATAGTCAGTCCCTCCATATCGCTTCTAAGTTTAACTGCTAATGGCTCTAACGCAAGGTCAAAGAGGAGCGGCGACAGGGGGCAGCCTTGCCTCGTGCCTCGCTTAAGGGAGAATACCTTAGAAGGAGTACCGTTAATTAGGATTGCTGCTCTAGGATCAGTGTAAATGGCGTGTATGGCTGTCATAAAGTCACCCCTTATGCCAAATTTTCCCAATGTGGTAAATAGATGGTCCCATAATATCTTGTTGAATGCTTTTTCAGCATCCACAAGTATTAGGCAGGCTTCCCCTCTCTCTGTCTCTCGGTCTTGTTTCTCTAGTCCCCAATAGTAAGTTAGTATGGATTGTAACTTTCTCAAATTTTTCACTGATGATCTGCCCTTTACAAATCCTGTCTGGTCGTCGTGTATCAGTGAGGGTAAGATTTCTGTCAGTCTGTTGGCAAGTATTTTCGTGAACAGTTTGTAGTCAGAGTAAAGAAGGGATATTGGTCGGTATGAGGATGTCAGTAGGGGGTCTCTGTCTGGTTTGGGTATTACTGTCACGTTCGCTTCCGAAAATCTGCTAGATAGACCAGCTCTTCCCTCCCTAATTGCATTGAAGAGCAATGTGAGCGTCTCCGCTGTTTCCCCTTTGATCATTTTATGAAATTCCCCTGGTAATCCGTCAGGGCCAGGGGTCTTCTCTAAGGGTAATGATTCAATAGACTTAATAACTTCCTGTGAGCTGATTGGAGCATTGAGTTTTTGGAGCTGCTCTTCAGCCACCTTCGGGAGGTTTATATCCTTCCAGAAGTTTTGTTTCTGTTCAATGGGTATTTCTTGGGCACTGTATAGGTTAGAGTAGTAGTCTATGAATGCTTCGTGTATGTCTTTCTCCTGCGTTATTAATCTACCCTTTTCTCTAAGAGCTGTTATGTAGTTTGGTTTTCTATCTAACTTGGTAACTCTCGCCAATAGTTTCCCTGTGCGATTCCCATAGCGATAGAATTTCGCTTGCATACGATCCTGAGCCATCACTGATGTCTGAATGAGGTGTGTGTCTCTGAGTTGTTTAGTGTCTTTGTACTTTATTCTATTTTGTTCTGTCGGGTACCTCAGGTATTGGTTTCTAGCATTCAAAAGCTGGCGTAGCAGCAGCTCTCCCTTTTGTTTGTAAGTTGCAATCAGTTTAATTGTATACCCCGTCACCACTACCCTCAGCACCGCTTTTGCAGCTTCCCAGAACAGTGAAATATTAGTCATGTGTTGGGCATTAAGGTCTTTATATGCCAGCCATTCCCCTATTAGCTGACTTCTCAGGTTTGTATCGTGGTACAGATGTGTGGGGAATCTCCACCTACATGTCTTCCTGTGAGGTGTGTTTGTGCGTAGCTCTAGTGTGACTGGGGCATGATCCGAAATAGTTATGGGGTCTATTCTCACCTCTCCAATTCTAGGACATAGCTGTTTCGACACTAGAAAGTAATCTATGCGGGACAGTGTAGTCTTTGATGGGTGTGCGCATGTATAGTCTCTTGCTTCTGGGTTTCTTTCCCTCCATACATCTAGTAGAGCTAGGGTGTTCCTGAAGTTTTTAATAATTAGTGTTTCTCTTTTAGATTCTTTCCCTTGGTGCGTGTGATGTGTGATGCTACTGGGATCACGGAATCTATCCCCTGGTGTGTAAGGAGCGATGTTGTAATCTCCTCCTGCTATAATGGGGAGATCTGAAAAGTGTATGAGCTTAGTTTGGAGGTGGTTAAGGAATTCTCTTTTCCTTGTCTGGCGGCCATATATCCCACATAATACCACACTGAGCGACTCCAGTTGAACCTTAGTTATCAGGTATCTGCCCTCTGTATCAGACACCGTTTGTGAAGTAGTGTATTGTAACCCCTTACGAAACAACATTGCCACACCCCTCACCCTTTTCCCCTCATATGGGGTGTACAGGACTTCCCCTACCCAACTCTGTTTAAGTTTTTGGTGCTCTATTTGTGATAGATGAGTCTCTTCTAGTATTGCAATGTCTGTTTTTCTGGACTTAAGCTGTCTCAGTATCGCCTTTCTTTTGATTGGTGAGGTTATTCCTCCCACATTCCATGTGGTGATCCTCATCCTAGCGTTTTGATCACCTAACTTTGGTCTCTTGTCAGTTTCAGTCACAAATGTGTGGTGGAATATGCTAGGTACAATTGGGTGGGAGTAATGAGGTGTGTTGTACCCCAGGGTGGCGCCTCGAGGTTGGCTCACTCTATCTATTGTTATAGTGTATAGCTAGCAATTGAACGTTACTATAATAGCTTTACTCCTTTGTCTCCCCTCAACAATAACAACACCTACAATATTCTTTGCAATGAAACACTTAAACACCTAAACAACAAAACAACAAAACAGAGAATCAATAAATGCCCCCCCCCCCCCACACTTGTAAAGGATATAAGTTCACTTGTCTCAGTCTTTAAGTTGCTTTATTATTAAGTTCTTTTCTTCTGTGATCTTGGCAACAGCTTTCATCTGTCTGAATTTGAAGGGCGATTTTCACGATCTTGTGACAGTTCTTGTTTGCTTTCCCTCTGTAAGTGGAGCTTGAGTTGATTTGGTGAGTCGAAGTACAGGGGACCATTGGTTGTTTGTAGACGTAGTCTCGCTGGATACAGAAGGGCTGCTGGTCTTCCTTGTTCCATGAGCTGCTTACAGTAAGGTGTGAATTCTTTCCTTTTGGCTGCTACTGCTGCAGAATAATCCTGGAACAGGTATGTTTTCCTGCCTTCGAATTCCAACTGCGGGGCTTTTCTGTATGCTTGAAGGATTGCTACTTTTGCATTGAAATTGAGGTATTTAACCATAATCTGTCTTGATTGTTGGTTATTTTCGCCCGTCTTTCTTTGGTCGCCAACCCTATGGGCCCTCTCTACAGTGTATGGCAGGCATGCTTGAGGAATATGGAGCATCTTTGGCAGTGTGTTTTCTGCAAATTCTATTAGTTGTGATCCTGGGAGGGATTCTGGAATTCCTACTATTCGCAGGTTGTTTCTTCTTGACCTGTTCTCCAGGTCGTCAATTTTCGCCCACAGTCTTTCATTTTGCTGCTGCAGTGTTTGGATATTGGTCTCAGCTTCTCTATGGCGGGTTTCTCCCTCCGCTACCCTTTGTTCTACTTGCGTTAGCCTCCCATTAAATGATTTAACTTCAGTTGTTAATGAGTCCATCCCTGTTTGTAATTGCTCAATTTTTGGCAAGAAGAGTGCAGATATTTGGGAGACAATTGGGTGGGGGTCTACAGGGGCAGCATTCAGCGTGTCTTCTGTGTCCACGTGGGGCTGTGATGTTTCCACTTGATTTTTTTTCTTATCAGTATTTTTGAACCTGCCTGCCATTATTCCTGTTTTCTTATTAAAGGAATTATAGTATTTTTGCATGCAGCTTTAAGTATGTTTGCTGTTGTTTCTCAGTAAGTCAAGTTCTTAATGTGGTACTCTACACCTAAGCACCTTCTGTTCAAAGTCTATTAGATCACTGAATGGTATCAGATCTAAGAGGATCGTTTGCGGTGGGTGGGTTGGGGGGGAGCAGGGTCTGACCCTCTAGCCCTGCATGATTAGAGTGTGCTGTTCACAATTGAGGGTACAGTCTTTCTAGGGATTATTAGGTCTTGAGCTATCCCGCTGAGCTAGTTATTGTATTATGGGTATATTCTCTTGATTTTCCCTATTAAGATGCTTCCCGGTTAGTTTTGTTAATGATCTCCCTTCTCCAGGAAACTGCTTTTGTTACCCTTTGTTTTTGTACCTTATAGCGTGTGTGGGTCTATGCTGTTCGCCTTAGGTAATCGCTGCTTAATTAGACTTTGATTGTCCCTCGGATGAGTTGTGGCTTTGGCCTTAGGTGTTTTTTACTCCTAAATGCTCGAGCAGGATGGCAAGATAGTGGCTCTCCCGCCGTTAACTTGGCTTTCTCTACCGGGCTCTCAGTGTTTTATGCCCTTTAGTTTGGGGAAGTCCGGGCAGCCCTCCGCAGCCTATTCCTGCCTATTTAAACTTCACTTTGCTTTCAGGCGAGTTGCGGCTCTAACTGTTACTGTGCCTCTATTTCTGGATGCCAGGCGCAGGGTGTCAAGATGGTGGTGTTCCCGCCGTTAGTCTGGCTTTTTCCTTCAGACCTCTCAGTGTCTTATAGTATGTCCAGGGCTCTTACCGGGTGTGTAGTCGTCTGATTCTGACCACCCGCTTCAGGCTAGAGGGTTGTTTGTCGTCTGATTTCGACAGGTTAGGCTAGCGGGTGCGGTCGCGGCTCACTCCGATTTCTTCTGTCTAATGACTTCTGCGGCGGGGGAGTCTGATGACTGACTCCTTGCTGAGAATTATCCCGGCAGTAGTATTATCCTCTGCCAAGGGGTATCAGTTTTTTCAGGTGGCACTTTTGCAGTTTGGTTCAAGTTTGAGTGCTGGTAACAGCGGAGCTCTTTTCCTTGCATCCACACTCTGTGCCCTCCAACCGGAAGTCCCCCTATTTTAACTATTTTAGCTATTAAATAGTTCTTAACTATTTAATAGCTATTGTACCTGGTTAAAATAAATACAAAGTTACCTGTAAAATAAATATAAATCCTAAAATAGCTATAATATAATTATTATTTATATTGTAGCTATATTAGGGTTTATTTTACAGGTAAGTATTTAGCTTTAAATAGGAATCATTTATTTAATAAGAGTTAATTTATTTCGTTAGATTTAAATTATATTTAATTTAGGGGGGGTGTTAGTGTTAGGGTTAGACTTAGCTTTAGGGGTTAATCCATTTATTACAGTAGCGGCGAGATTCGGTCGGCAGATTAGGGGTTAATAATTGAAGTTAGGTGTCTGCGATGTTAGGGAGGGCAGATTAGGGGTTAATACTATTTATTATAGGGTTATTGAGGCGGGAGTGAGGCGGATTAGGGGTTAATAACTTTATTATAGTAGCAGTGCGGTCCGCTCGGCAGATTAGGGGTTAATAAGTGTAGGCAGGTGGAGGCGACGTTGAGGGGGGCAGATTAGGGGTTAATAAATATAATATAGGGGTCGGTGGTGTTAGGGGCAGCAGATTAGGCGTACATAGGGATAATGTAAGTAGCGGCGGTTTACGGAGCGGCAGATTAGGGGTTAAAAAAAATATGCAGGTGTCAGCGATAGCGGGAGCGGCAGATTAGGGGGTGTTAGTGTTAGGGTTAGACTTAGCTTTAGGGGTTAATCCATTTATTACAGTAGCGGCGAGATTCGGTCGGCAGATTAGGGGTTAATAATTGAAGTTAGGTGTCGGCGATGTTAGGGAGGGCAGATTAGGGGTTAATACTATTTATTATAGGGTTATTGAGGTGGGAGTGAGGCGGATTAGGGGTTAATAACTTTATTATAGTAGCGGTGCGGTCCGCTCGGCAGATTAGGGGTTAATAAGTGTAGGCAGGTGGAGGCGACGTTGAGGGGGCAGATTAGGGGTTAATAAATATAATATAGGGGTCGGCGGTGTTAGGGGCAGCAGATTAGGCGTACATAGGGATAATATAAGTAGTGGCGGTTTACGGAGCGGCAGATTAGGGGTTAAAAAAAATATGCAGGTGTCAGCGATAGCGGGAGCGGCAGATTAGGGGGCTGTTAGTGTTAGGGTTAGACTTAGCTTTAGGGGTTAATCCATTTATTACAGTAGCGGCGAGATTCGGTCGGCAGATTAGGGGTTGATAATTGAAGTTAGGTGTCGGCGATGTTAGGGAGGGCAGATTAGGGGTTAATACTATTTATTATAGGGTTATTGAGGCGGGAGTGAGGCGGGTTAGGGGTTAATAACTTTATTATAGTAGCGGTGCGGTCCGCTCGGCAGATTAGGGGTTAATAAGTGTAGGCAGGTGGAGGCGACGTTGAGGGGGGCAGATTAGGGGTTAATAAATATAATATAGGGGTTGGCGGTGTTAGGGGCAGCAGATTAGGCGTACATAGGGATAATGTAAGTAGCGGCGGTTTATGGAGCGGCAGATTAGGGGTTAAAAAAAATATGCAGGTGTCAGCGATAGCGGGAGCGGCAGATTAGGGGTTAATGTGTAAGGTTAGGGGTGTTTAGACTCGGGGTTCATGTTAGGGTGTTAGGTGCAGACATAGGAAGTGTTTCCCCATAGAAAACAATGGGGCTGCGTTAGGAGCTGAACGCGGCTTTTTTGGAGGTGTTAGGTTTTTTTTTCAGCTCAAACAGCCCCATTGTTTTCTATGGGGGAATCGTGCACAAGCACGTTTTTGAAGCTGGCCGTGTCCGTAAGCAGCGCTGGTATCGAGAGTTTCAGTGGCGTTAAATTATGCTCTACGCTCCCTTTTTGGAGCCTAAGGCACTGAAAACCCAGCCATTCTGTGAACTCTAAATACCAGCGGTATTTAAAAGGTGCGGGAGAAAAAAAGCACGCGTAGCTAACGCACCCCTTTGGCCGCAGAACTCTAAATGTAGGCGTTTGGGATTTCCAAGAAAGGGTTTTCCCGCTCACTAGCAGGTCATTTACAGCAGCCAGTTCTATTGTGTCCTTTCATTGATACCCATTTGCACTCATTTATACAAGTATTTGTTTGTTTTCACCAAGGAGCAGCAAATTTTTACACTCTCATATTGATATTTACATTGAGACTTTGTAAGTGCATCTTATAATAAGAATACCATTTTAACCTGAATATATCTGAAATAACAGAAACGTATTCTTGGACGCACTTACCAATATACAATACACTGCCTTTGGTATATTCAAAACTATAGTTGCTCCACACACAATTATATTAGTGAGTGTATATTCTTTCTCTCTCCTTTTCTTATATATTCAACTCTTTAGTGATTATATTTATAAACCTTATTCAATCTAACTGAGTTTTTGCGCACTCACATCCAGGGAGCTTGTACTTGCACTAGTTGCATTTACATTGTACTTGTCACACCAATATATATATATAGTATATGTGAGACATAGAATTTTTCTACTGCATGAAAGACGATTTACATATGTAAAAAGTTGTTTGTAATATTTATTTGAATCATATGTTAATTGAGCTTCCAACCAGTTTTTATGTATTGTTTATTTGTTGTAGATACAGTATATCGCTAATAAGGAATATAGCATAATTCAAGTTCATGACATTAGAGATTATGGAATCCATTTGATACTTTTTAATGTTTTCCTAAGAATAATACAAAGCTTTCCTTTTTATGGTGTTTTATGTTTGTGAAGTTTATTATACCTATATGGATCAGGAATCTACAATATCCCTTTAAAAAAGGAACCGCTAATATAACTTAGTGGTTTCTATACACTCGACATTGGGGAGGGTGGTCAGGACTAAAGTAGATATAAGGACCAGAGAAACTATTGAGAAAGTCCTAATGTTACAGGATGAAACGCGTAGATTAACTATTTGTCCCCAGGAGACTTCTGTATCTCAAATACAACGCAGAAACTCTGAGCCGAGTGATGATTTTGATGTAAATATGCAGTGTGCACTTTACACTCTGTCTGTATTGAGGAAAACTACCCACCAGAGAGGATTGGGAGCTGAGGCAGAATTGCTGGACAGCATATCAGGGACTTTCATCTATCCTTGGACCCAGGACTGAGGTGACTGGTGATTCTCTCTTTGTTTTTTTGCTATGTTACAATGTATATAATTTAAAATAATAATTATATATATATATATATATATATATATATATAGTGTGTGTGTGTATATATATATATATATATATATATATATATATATACACACACAGAGAGAGAGAATTGCTGTTCCATACAATTTTATTTTTTAAATCATTAGTAATATGGTCTCTTACAGGTGTATTTGCGGAACTTTGCTCAGTCATCTTATCATAATTTGTTATCATCCATTATTATTTCTTCAGTTTATATGTCAACATTATTCTGCATGACAATATTATAAAGTATTCAACATGCATTGATTAAGTCAGCTGTTTTGAGGGGTTTATTTCAAAGCTCAACCTGATTTGTCTAGACTTCTGTATCTGCTTTACAAAATGCCATTTTTTTTTAAATTAATAAGCGTGCTTTACTGTGCACCTCATTAAATTTAATTTGAGATTTTGTTGTAGCATTAGATATAGGTGATAAAGGGGCATTAAACACCTTGTAATTACAAGACATTTATGTTGTGTTGCTATAGAATAACATATGCAGCAGAGTCATAATGTTTTTTAAACAAATTAACATCTTTTTACTGCAGTCATTTTTTAATAGCCAACTCCACCGACCATTCGGAAGAGACAATCTGGGCTTTAGTCCACAGACAGCAAGGCTAACCAGTAAATTGTTTTGCAGCTGTTATCTGCTAAAGCCAATAAGGGACAGAAATGTAACAGAGTTAGCCTTGAAACGTCAGCAGGATGCATTCCAAGTTCTGAAAATTATACATTTCTCAATATTCCGAGCTAAATTACATGAATAAGGGACAAGATAAAAAATGAAAATAAATTGCAAAGGTGTTTCATTACACATAGCTAAAATTATTATTAGAAAATGTCAAGGTAATATATTTGGTAATAAGAGTATCCAGCATGTCCTGTAAGAAATTAACATATTATTGTAAATAATATTGTATATTAATAATTTATAAAATAGCATAATATATGTAAAAACTTACCTGATGAATTAATTTCTTTCATATTGTCAAGAGTCCATGAGCTAGTGACGTATGGGATATACAATCCTACCAGGAGGGGCAAAGTTTACCAAACCTTAAAATGCCTATAAATACACCCCTCACCACACCCACAATTCAGTTTAACGAATAGCCAAGTAGTGGTGTGATGAAGAAAGGAGGAAAAAGCATCAACAAAGGAATTTGGAAATAATTGTGCTTTATACAAAAAATCATAACCACCATAAAAAGGGTGGGTCTCATGGACTCTTGCCAATATGAAATAAATGATTTTATCAGGTAAGTTCTTACATAAATTATGTTTTCTTTCATGTAATTGGCAAGAGTACATGAGCTAGTGAAGTATGGGATAGCAATACCCAAGATGTGGAACTCCACAGAAGAGTCACTAGAGAGGGAGGGATAAGCCATTTTCCACTGAAAAAAATAAATCCACAACCCAAAATAAAAGTTTATTCTCATAATGAAAAGAAAAAGCTCAAACATAAGCAGAGGAATCAAACTGAAACAGCTGCCTTAAAAACCTTTCTACCAAAAACTGCTTCTGAAGAAGCAAATACATCAAAATGGTAGATTTTAGTAAATGTATGCAAAGAAGACCAAGTTGCTGCTTTGCAAATCTGATCAATTGAAGCTTCATTCTTAAAAACCCACGAAGTGGAGACTGATCTAGTAGAATGAGCTGTAATTCTTTGAGGCGGGCCTGCCCTGACTCCAAATAAGCCTGATGAATCAAAAGCTTTAACCAAGATGCCAAGGAAATGGCAGAAGCCTTCTGACCTTTCCTAGAACCAGAAAAGATAGCAAATAGACTAGAAGTCTTCCTGAAATCTTTAGTAGCTTCAACATAATATTTCAAAGCTCTTACCACATCCAAAGAATGTAAGGATCTCTCCAAAGAATTCTTCAGATTAGGACACAAAGAAGGGACAACAATTTCTCTATTAATGTTGTTAGAATTCACAACCTTAGGTAGAAATTTAAACGAAGTCCATAAAACTGCCTTATCCTGAAGAAAAATCAGAAAAGGAGATTCACAAGAAAGAGCAGATAATTCGGAAACTCTTCTAGCAGAAGAGATGGCCAAAAGGAACAACACTTTCCAAGAAAGTAGTTTAATGTCCAAAGAATGCATAGGCTCAAATGGAGGAGCCTGTAAAGCCTTCAAAACCAAATTAACAGCTAGATTTAGAGTTTGGCGTTAGCCGTCAAAACCAGCGTTAGAGGCTCCTAATGCTGGTTTTGGGCTACCGCTGGTATTTAGAGTCGTGTAGGTAAGGGTCTAACGCTCACTTTGCAGCCGCAACTTTTCCATACCGCAGATCCCCCTACGCCATTTGCGTATCCTATCTTTTCAATGGGATCTTTCTAATGCCGGTATTTAGAGTCTTGGCTGAGGTGAGCGTTAGAAATCTAACGACAAAACTCCAGCCACAGAAAAAAGTCAGGAGTTAAGAGCTTTCTGGGCTAATGCCGGTTCATAAAGCTCTTAACTACTGTGCTCTAAAGTACACTAACACCCATAAACTACCTATGTACCCCTAAACCGAGGCCCCCCCCACATCGCCGCCACTCTATTAACATTTTTTAACCTCTAATCTGCCGCTCTGTACACCGCCGCAACCTACGTTATCCCTATGAACCTCTAATCTGCTGCCCCTAACACCGCCGACCCCTATATTATATTTATTAACCCCTAATCTGCCGCCCCCAACGTCGCCTCCACCTACCTACAATTATTAACCCCTAATCTGCCGACCGGACCTCACCGCTACTATAATAAATGTATTAACCCCTAATCCGCCTCACTCCCGCCTCAATAACCCTATAATAAATAGTATTAACCCCTAATCTGCCCTCCCTAACATCGCCGACACCTAACTTCAAGTATTAACCCCTAATCTGCCGACCGGACCTCACCGCTACTCTAATAAATGTATTAACCCCTAAAGCTAAGTCTAACCCTAACAACCCTAACCCTAACACCCCCCTAAATTAAATATAATTTAAATCTAACGAAATAAATTAACTCTTATTAAATAAATTAATCCTATTTAAAGCTAAATACTTACCTGTAAAATAAACCCTAATATAGCTACAATATAAATAATAATTACATTGTAGCTATTTTAGGATTAATATTTATTTTACAGGTAACTTTGTATTTATTTTAACCAGGTACAATAGCTATTAAATAGTTCATAACTATTTAATAGTTACCTAGTTAAAATAATTACAAAATTACCTGTAATATAAATCCTAACCTAAGTTACAATTAAACCTAACACTACACTATCAATAATTTAATTAAATAAAATACCTACAATTTTCTACAATTAAACCTAACACTACACTATCAATAAATTAATTAAATACAATACCTACAAATAAATACAATTAAATAAACTAACTAAAGTACAAAAAATAAAAACGAACTAAGTTACAAAAAATAAAAAAATATTTACAGACATTAGAAAAATATTATAACAATTTTAAGCTAATTACACCTACTCTAAGCCCCCTAATAAAATAACAAAGCCCCCCAAAATAAAAAAAAAATGCCCTACCCTATTCTAAAATACAAATAGAAAAGCTCTTTTACCTTACCAGCCCTTAAAAGGGCCTTTTGCGGGGCATGCCCCAAAGAATTCAGCTCTTTTGCCTGTAAAAAAAAACATACAATACCCCCCCCAACATTACAACCCACCACCCATATACCCCTAATCTAACCCAAACCCCCCTTAAATAAACCTAACACTAAGCCCCTGAAGATCATCCTACCTTGATTTGTCTTCAGCCAGCCGACGCACCGATGGAACCGAAGAGGAGATCCGGAGCGGCAGAAGTGATCCTCCAAGGGGCACTGGAGAAGTCTTCCATCCGATGAAGTCATCATCCAGGCGGTGCTGAAGAAGTCTTCCATCCGGGCGATGTCATCTTCCAAGCGGGGTCTTCAATCTTCTTCTTCAGGATCCATCTTCATTCCGCCGACGCGGAACATCCTTCTTCCCCGACGGACTACCGACGAATGAAGGCTCCTTTAAGGGACGTCATCCAAGATGGCATCCCTCGAATTCCGATTGGCTGATAGGATTCTATCAGCCAATCGGAATTAAGGTAGGAAAATTCTGATTGGCTGATGGAATCAGCCAATCATATTCAAGTTCAATCCGATTGGCTGATCCAATCAGCCAATCAGATTGAGCTCGCATTCTATTGGCTGATCGGAACAGGTAAGTATTTAGCTTTAAATAGGAATAATTTATTTAATAAGAGTTAATTTATTTTGTTAGATTTAAATTATATTTAACTTAGGGGGGTGTTAGTGTTAAGGTTAGAATTAGCTTTAGGGGTTAATACATTTGTTAGAGTAGCAGTGAGGTCCGGTCAGCAGATTAGGGGTTAATACTTGAAGTTAGGTGTTGGCGATGTTAGGGAGGGCAGATTAGGGGTTAATACTATTTATTATAGGGTTATTGAGGCGGGAGTGAGGCGGATTAGGGGTTAATACATTTATTATAGTAGCAGTGAGGTCCGGTCGGCAGATTAGGGGTTAATAATTGTAGGTAGGTGGAGGCGACGTTGGGGGCAGCAGATTAGGGGTTAATAAATATAATATAGGGGTCGGCGGTGTTAGGGGCAGCAGATTAGGGGTACATAGGGATAACGTAGGTTGCGGCGGTGTACGGAGCGGCAGATTAGGGGTTAAAAAAAATATGCAGGGGTCAGAGATAGCGGGGGCGGCAGATTAGGGGTTAATAAGTGTAAAGTTAGGGATGTTTAGACTCGGGGTTCATGTTAGGGTGTTAGGTGCAGACATAGGAAGTGTTTCCCCATAGGAAACAATGGGGCTGCGTTAGGAGCTGAACGCTGCTTTTTTGCAGGTGTTAGGTTTTTTTTCAGCTCAAACTGCCCCATTGTTTTCTATGGGGGAATCATGCGCGAGCACGTTTTTGAAGCTGGCCGCGTCCGTAAGCACCGCTGGTATTGAGAGTTGCAGTGGCGGTAAATATGCTCTACGCTCCCTTTTTGGAGCCTAACGCAGCCCTTCTGTGAACTCTAAATACCAGCAGTATTTAAAAGGTGCGGGGAAAAAAAAACCCAGCATTAGATACGTGCATCGTTACCGACAAAACTCTAAATCTAGCCGCAAGACTCCAAGGAGGAGAGATTGATTTAATGACAGGACCAAAGCCTGTACAAAACAGTAAATATCAGGAAGCTTAGCAATCTTTCTGCGATATAAAACAGAAAGAGAAGAGATGTGTCCCTTCAAGGAACTTGCAGGCAAACCCTTATCCAAACCATCCTGAAGAAACTGTAACATTCTAGGAATTCTAAAAGAATGCCAGGAGAATTTATGAGAAGAACACTATGAAATATAAGTCTTCCAAACTCGATAATAAATCTTCCTAGAAACAGATTTACAAGCCTGAATCATAGTATTAATCACTGAGTCAGAGAAACCTCTATGACTAAGCACTAGGCGTTCAATTTCCATACCTTCAAATTGAATGATTTGAGATCCTGATGGAAAAATGGACCTTGAGACAGAAGTTCTGGCCTTAATGGAAGTGTCCAAGGTTGGCAACTGGACATCCGAAAAAGATCCGCATACCAAAACCTGTGAGGCCATACTGGAGCTACCAGCAACACAAATGATTGTTCCATAATGATTTTGGAGATCACTCTTGGAAGAAGAACTAGAGGCGGGAAAATATAAGCAGGTTGGTTACACCAAGGAACTGTTAATGCATCCACCGCTTCCGCCTGAGGATCCCTGGACCTGGACAAGTACCTGGGTAGTTTCTTGTTTAGATGGGAAGCCATCAGATCTATTTCCCCACATCTGAAAAATCTGAGAAGACACATCTGGATGGAGCGACCACTCCCCCGGATGTAAAGTCTGACGGCTGAGATAATCCGCTTCCCAATTGTCTATACCTGGGATATGAACCACAGAAATTAGACAGGAGCTGGATTCCACCCATGCAAGTATCCGAGATACTTCTTTCATAGCTTGGGGACTGTGAGTCCCACCCTGATGATTGACATATGCCACAGTTGTGATATTGTCTGTCTGAAAACAAATGAACGGTTCTCTCTTCAACAGAGGCCAAACCTGAAGAGCCCTGAAAATAGCAGAGAGTTCTAAAATATTGATTAATAACCTTGTTTCTTGAAATTTCCAAATCCCTTATGCTGTCAGAGATCCCCAGACAGCTCCTCCCCAAACTGAAAGACTTGCATCTGTTGTGATCACAGTCCAGGTTGGAAGCCCCTTGAACTATACGATGGTGATCTAACCACCAAGTCAGAGAGAGTCGAACATTGGGATTTAAGGATATTAATTGTGATATCTCTGTATAATCCCTGCACCATTGGTTCAGCATACAAAGCTAGAGAGGTCTCATATGAAAATGAGCAAAGGGGATCGCGTCTGATGCTGCAGTAATGAGACCTAAAACTTCCATGCACATAGCTACTGAAGGGAATGATTTAGACTGAAGGTTCAGACAAGCTGAAACCAATTTTAATCGTCTTTTGTCTTTTAGAGACAGAGTCATGGACACTGAATCTATCTGGAAACCTAAAAAGGTGACCCTTGTCTGAGGAATCAAAGAACTTTTTGGTAAATTGATCCTCCAACCATGTCTTTGAAGAAACAACACTAGTTGATTCGTATGAGATTCTGCAGAATGTAAAGACTGAGCTAGTACCAAGATATCGTACAAATAAGGAAACACCGCAATACCCCGTTCTCTGATTACAGAGAGTAGGGCACCGAGAACCTTTGAAAAGATTCTTGGAGCTGTCGCTAGGCCAAATGGAAGAGCGACAAATTGGTAATGCTTGTCTAGAAAAGAGAATCTCAGAAACTGATAAAGGTCTGGATGAATCAGAATATGAAGATATGCATCCTGTAAGTCTATTGTGGACATATAATACCCTTGCTGAACAAAAGGCAGAATAGTCCTTATAGTCACCATTTTGAAAGTTGGCACTCTTACATAACGATTCAAAATTTTCAGATCCAGAACTGGCCTGAATGAATTTTCTTTCTTTGGGACAATGAATAGATTTGAATAAAACCCCAGACCCTGTTCTTGAAACGGAACTGGTATGATTACCCTTGAAAGCTTCAGGTCTGAAACACACTTTAGAAAAGCCTGAGCCTTTACTGGATTTGCTGGGATGCGTGAGAGAAAAAATCTTCTCACAGGAAGTTTTACTCTGAATCCTATTCAGTACCCTTGAGAGACAATACTCTGAATCCATTGATTTTGGACAGAATCTGCCCAAATGTTTTGGAAGAATCTTAATCTGCCCCTACCATCTGAGCTGAAATGAGGGCCTCAATTTCATGCAGACTTGGGGGCTGGCTTTGGTTTCCTAAATAGTTTGGATTTATTACAATTTGAAGAAGGTTTCCAATTGGAACCAGATTCTTTGGGGGAAGGATTAGGTCTCTGTTCCTTATTTTGTTGATAGGGGCGAAAACGGTTAGAAGCTTTAGATTTACCCTTAGGTCTTTTATCCTGAGGCAAAAATACTCCCTTCACCCCAGTGACAGTTGAAATAATCGAGTCCAACTGAGAACCAAATAACTTATTACCTTGGAAAGAAAGAGAGAGCAATCTAGACTTAGATACCATGTAAACATTCCAATATTTGAGCCACAAAGCTCTTCTACCTAAAATAGCTATAGACATAGATTTAACATCAATTTTGATGATATAAAAAATGGCATCACAGATAAAATGATTAGCATGTTGAAGCAGGCGAACAATGCTAGACAAATCAGGATCCATTTCCTGTTGCGCTAAACTTTCCAACCAAAAAGTTGATGCAGCTGCAACATCAGCCATAGAAATGGCAGGCCTGAGAAGATAGCCAGAATATAAATAAGCTTTCCTTAGAAAAGATTCAAGTTTCCTATCTAAAGGGTCTTTAAAAAAGTACTATCTTCCATAGGAATAGTAGTACGTTTAGCAAGAGTGGAAATAGCCCTATCAACTTTGGGGATCTTTTCCCAAAACTCCAATCTAACTGCTGGCAAAGGATGCGATTTTTTTAAACCTTGAAGAAGGAATAAAAGAAGTTCCAGGTCTATTTCATTCCTTAGAAATCATATCAGAAATAGCATCAGGAACTGGAAAAACCTCTGGAGTAAGCACAGGAGGTTTATAAACTGAATTTAAATGTTTACTAGTTTTAATATCAAGAGGACTAGTTTCCTCAATATCCAATGTAATCAACACCTCTTTTAACAAGGAACGAATATACTCCATTTTAAATAAATAAGTAGATTTGTCAGTGTCAATATCTGAGGAAGGATCTTCTGAATCAGATAGATCCTCATCAGAGGAGGATAATTCAGTATGTTGTCGGTCATTTGAAATTTCATCAACTTTATGAGAAGTTTTAAAAGACCTTTTACGTTTATTAAAAGGCGGGATGGCAGACAAAGCCTTCTGAATTGCATCAGCAATAAAATCTTTTATATTCACAGGTATATCATGTACATTAGATGTTGAAGGAACAACAGACGTACTATTACTGATGGACACATTCTCTGCATGTAAAAGCTTATCATGACAACTATTACATACCACAGTTGGAGATATAATCTCCACAAATGTACAACAAATGCACTTAGCTTTGGTAGAACTGTTATCAGGCAGCAGGGTTCCAACAGTGGTTTCTGAGACAGGATCAGATTGAGACATCTTGCAAATGTAAGAGAAAAAACAACATATAAAGCAAAATTACCAATTTCTTTATATGGCAGTTTCAGGAATGGGAAAAAATTGCAAACAGCATAGTCCTCTGAAATAGATAAAGGCAAGAGGGATATAGGAATGGGGTTTTAAATAATTAAATTATTTGGCGCCAAGTATGACGCACAACGCAAACTGAAACATTTTTGGCGCTAACAACATCCGGAAATGACACACTCGCATCATTGTAGACGCAACCTTGTGCAAGGAACTCAGCATCAACTAAGACACCGGAAATGACGAATTTGTGTCATCGGATGTACCTTTGTGCCAAAAAAATTCTCGTGCCAAGAATGACGCAATAAACTTTTGCGCCCTCGCGAGCCTAATTTTGCCCGTGAAATTGAATGAAAAAGCAGTCAATTGAAAAAAGACTATACCCCAGGTAAGAAAAATATTTCCTAAATATGTTTTTACCCAAATATGAAACTGACAGTCTGCAAAAGGAAAAATACATAAACCTGACTCATGGCAAATATAAGTACAATACATATATTTAGAACTTTATATTAATGCATAAAGTGCCAAACCATAGCTGAGAGTGTCTTACGTAATGAAAACATACTTACCGAAAGACACCCATCCACATATAGCAGATAGCCAAACCAGTACTGAAACAGTTATCAGTAGAGGTAATGGAATATGAGAGTATATCGTCGAGCTGAATAAGGGAGGTAGGAGATGAATCTCTACGATCGATAACAGAGAACCTATGAAATAGATCTCCCGCAAGGAAAATCATTGCATTCAATAGGTGATACTCCCTTCACATCCCTCTGACATTCACTGTACTCTGAGAGGAATCGGGCTTCAAAATGCTGAGAAGCGCATATCAACGTAGAAATCTTAGCACAAACTTACTTCACCGCCTCCATAGGAGGCAAAGTTTGTAAAAACTGAATTGTGGGTGTGGTGAGGGGTGTATTTATAGACGTTTTGATGTTTGAGAAACTTTGTCCCTCCTGGTAGGATTGTATATCCCATACCTCACTAGCTCATGGACTCTTGCCAATTACATGAAAGAAATATAATTTAATACTTAGAAATTACATAGCTAAGTTATATTATGCAATCTTCCAATTGCAGGGTGTTAAAAAGATGCAGTAGAGAAAAAATGCATGCAACTAAAAAGCATTAATAATTCTGGAATTTCATGACTTTGCTGTGTTTTTTTTTTTATCTATCTTTATAAATACTCATGATTACATAGTTAGTTAGACATGTGGCCAGTGTCATCCTGAAGTTCTGAAAGGATTGTGTGCTCTCCATAATTTCTTGGTCTGTAAATCAGAATGATTTGCTGTTTCCTTATCATTAGATTTCTTGGTTTCTTTATTATTATGCATCTGTATTAAATTGTTTTCCGATATATTAGTTCTGTTTATTTGCTTTCTTCTCACAAACATTCTGTATAATGGAAATATATTGAAATTATTCTTCTTATTAAAAATATAACTTATTTTTATAGGACACTAGCTAGTGCCCATGGCGTCACTCCTGTGGATTTTGTGATTTCTAAAAAATAGCGAAAAACACAACCACTCGCAACGACGTGTGCCCTCACATGTGTGCCTGTTCGAGTTGCACACTCGCTGACATGAACTTAGTGAGTTTTCATTAATTCTCTGTGTTTCTTGTACATTGGCACTAATGTTTCTTTATTTTTAACAGAGAATCTAAATACCAATTTTCACGTCTGTAGCATCTTTGGTTTTTGAAATATAGGTATCCTCATAAATCACCCCCCTTTTCTCCCCCCTTAAGTGGATGTTTGGGAAATGGCAAAACATGTGTTTGGAGAATGTAAATACCAATTTTCACATCTATAACATCTTTGGTTTTTGAGATATCGGTATTCTCATAAATCACCTCCCTTTCACCCTCTTTAAGTGGATTTTTGGGAAATAGCAAAACACGTGTTTGGAGAATGTAAATACCAAATTTTACGTCTGTAACATCTTTGGTTTTTGAGATATAGGTATCCTCATAAATCCCCCCCCCC
The DNA here is from genome assembly GCF_027579735.1 of Bombina bombina. NCBI lineage: Eukaryota > Metazoa > Chordata > Amphibia > Anura > Bombinatoridae > Bombina > Bombina bombina. The sequence continues at coordinate 111,380,987 of NC_069505.1, read as the reverse complement.
CTTTTCACCCCCTTCAAGTAGATTTTCTGGAAATAGTAAAACACGTGTTTCTTATTTATAAATGAGAATCTAAATACAAATTTTGAAGTCTGTAACATCTTCAGTTTTTGAGATATAGGTATCCCTCTTTAGGGACACAATTTCCAAAAATCCTTCCTTTTTGGGTGCCTCCGTCATAAAAACAACATACCTTCCAAATTTCACGTTCCTAGGTTAAATGGGTTGAGCTGGGCGTTAATAAGTCAGTCGGTCAGGACTTCTTCTTTTATAAATATAGATGAGTAATTATCATACCCACAGCTCCAGAAAACTTGAAAATTAACTAGTGAGTGTTATGTCCTCAATTGTACTTGACTCTATTACTGAACTCATCGGTACCCTGCTTTCTAGTACAGTAAAACATGAACAGTACATCAATTAGTAATAAGGACATAAGATTACTGATAACTTCAAAACCTACATGTATAAGCATGCATAGAGCAAGTGCTGAGTAAAATGGAGTACTGTGAAAATGAGACCAACCATGCAAAAAGCAAGGAATATCATTCTAATACAATCTGACAGACATGAAAATGTTTTAGCATTATATAATTAACAAATATCCCCATAGCCCGCCAGTAGCACTATTCCATGACTGCAAAGTGTCCTGAGATCTCAGGTCTAATAACCGTCAGAGGATGACACAACAGCCATAAGAACAATGCTTAAAAAATAATATTATAAATTGGTAGAAAGCTAGTATATAGAAAACAGGATACACAAATTCCCATCACTTATCTGTGTGAAGGTGATGTTCCATGAGTTAACACATTCGGTAGAACCTAAGGAACTCAAGCCTACCAAAAAGAAAATAAAAGTTTGTAGAGCATACTCAGCCCACACCTATCTTGTCATTGTTATGAGAGCTCTGAAGAAAGCACTTATTGAAGAAGGACTGTCAATGAGTTGTCATAATTTCCTTTGTATATCTAAATTTGTATGCTGTATAAGCTTGGATTGCCTATCATGCTTATCAAGCAACTGCTGTGACTCAGATTGTCTAGTTTCTCCTTGGCTCATTAAATCTAGGATAAGTTTAGCAGATCCCGGTAGCAGCACGGCTCTTACAGGCGCTATCAGCAGGGGCAGCTTCTGCACCTTAACTACAGGTGCTCTCTCCAGATTACCAGTCATTCTGGCTTTAGACAATCTATTGAATGCTACTAGAGAGATAGCCCCTTCAACCGCTGTCTGTGCACTAGATACAGCCGTGTATATCAATCTCACTGGTAATGGTCAATCCTAGCGTTTGTACAATGCTAGGATTGACTTTCACTTTAACTTTGACTTTGAAATAAGTCTTAGCACAATAGCATATTGTTATTTTGTAGCTAACAAAAAGTTTAACATTCATTAAAATGTAACTATTAATTACAACATACTAAAAAAATTCCATGGTTATGACACTATTCACACTTTGGAAAATTAAAAACAGATGGCTTTGCCAGAACTTATAAAACATATTATATTATATATATGGCATAGTGAAATATAGTTATAAATAAATACATATGCAATGGCACCTAAACTAAGGTTAAACTCCTACAATCCGGGAGCCGAATTACATTTATGTTTCGCTGAACATTCTAATTTTTAGAAAGAATGTTGGTAGCAATTATGAAAAATAAAATGCCAGAGCAAGCAGGTTAAAACAGGGATACACATCTCCAAAAGTAATGGTCCCCTAGGGATTGTAGAATTGAATAGGATAGAATAGAGTGGAGTAGAAGGTTTATTGGCTTCAGACAATCAACCTTTGCTCATGTTCAATAGTCTCTTTTAATTGCATTATGGGAAAGGTGCTGTGTTACTTTAAAGGGACATGAAATCCAAAATTTTTATTTCATAATTCAGATAAAGCTTGTAACTTTACACAAATTTTCCAATTTACTTCTATTATCTAATGTGCTTCATTTTCTTGGTATCCCTTGTTGAAAAAAATACCTAGGTAGGCTCAGGAACAGGAATGCACAACAGTGAGCTAGCTGCTGATTGATGCCTGCACATATATACCTCCTGGTTATTGGCTCACCAGATGTATCAGCACCCAGTAGTACATTGCTGTTTCTTCAACAAACGGATACTAAGCGAACAAAGCAAATTTGATAAAATAAGTAAATTGTAAAGCTGTTTAAATTGCATGCTCCTTCTGAATCATTTTATAAAAAAAACTTTGGGTTTTGTATCCCTTTAACAAGATTAATTAGAGGTAGCTGGTACCATGCTACCTATTTTCTCCTGGCTAGATTAGAATGATAAATATCCCATGTTGACAGCAATGTGTTAAGCCCATCTGTCTTTAAATGGGTTAATACATTTGTCTCACCAACCAGATGGTATATAAAATATTAAATATGCTTAATCACAATGAACTGAGAATGTTGCAGTATTTTATAATGTGTTGTGGCACAAAGTGCCTGACTTAATGGTAGATGTATACCAGGGAACAGACTCTGTTTGAATGGCAATCTGTCTACTTTATTAATGATGCATTTACAACTGAAATAGTTTCTACCATTTCTAAACAGAAACACACAATGGAAGATAAACAGTCTGAGACAGCCATTTTACATGCTTGTAAATACCACCTTTAGATTGTATGATTACTTGGGATATAGACTAATAATAAATATTTTCTACTATAAGATATTAATGTTCTTTTAAAATCCCTAGACAGAATAACTTGACTTTATTTTAGTGCTGAGTTGGCAGATAATGCTGTGAGCTGTATATTGCAAGAGGAAAACAAACTTTATTGAAAATATATAAATTCACATAATGAACCAAAATAATGGCGAAGGCAATAGCTACTCAGAACTACACATGAGAGTTAAACACAGTGTAACAAGTTTCTCTATCCAGGGCTCACTTCTAGATTCAAACCTTTAGAGCTGAACCAATGTCATGATTTGCAGGATTGTCACTCTTTGGAAGCTCTGTCCACTGTCAATCGCGCAGCTCTCAAGGACTTTATAAAAGCCTTGGTCTGTCATTTCTGCTCATTTCCACCCTCTCTCTGTCCAACTTTGCTGACACTCCATGACTCGCCCTTGATTTGGTATGACTCCGCCGTCAAATGTCCTGACTCAACCACCAGCCTTCCCGTCACAGACAGTCCCCGGCAATGTTAGGAGGCTGCTCCCATTGCTTGACCTAAGCATCATCCCTTTCCTCTGGTATGAGCAAAAGTCACTTTGTTGCACCCAGTCCCTTGCTGATGAATACTGATAGCTACATTTATAGCACAAGCTTCTCTGTGCCGTTATTACTCAATACTTTTCTATCACACTTGTGAATTGTGCAAAAAAAATTGCCTAAGTTTTAAGCTTTATATTTAACTGTTTTATTTAAGTTTGCTACTATTACTGTGAGGAGGTTAGCGGGAGTGGAACTCAGAATGCAGGAATAGAAACACTGAACAACAAAAGTCTTTTGAAAAGCTTTATTGAATAATAAGCAAAAAAGACAAGTTGGTAGTTTAAACTGAAGAACACAGAAACAGCAAATATGAGCATAGGCCCAAGGTCAAACACAAGAGTCCTGGTAAATGTCAGAAAGTAGCAGTAACAAAGTCCAGTGGTTACTGAAGTTCAAATAGTGCAATATACCCAGTGGGTACAGATAGAGAGACTGCGACGGAATACCAGGAAAGTACAGCTGACACAGGATACTCAGCAGGCACAGAATATCCAGCGGGTACTGTTGGTGAGACTATCACAGGATACCAGGTAGGTACAGCAGGCACAGCTAGTTTGAGGAAAGCGGTCACTCAGCAGGCACAGAATACCCAGCAGGTACTATGGGTAGGACTGTCACAGGATACAAGATAGGTACAGCAGGTACAGCTGGTTTGAGGAAAGCTGTCACTGGTATAGCAGACACAAGATACTCAGCAGGCACAGAATACCCAGTGGGTATTGTTGGTGAGACTGTCACAGGATATTAGGTAGGCACAGCAGGCACAAGATAAGCATGCTTGGTCTCTGGAACAAGTTGAGCAAACACAAGTATCAGGTAATTATGCTTGGCTTTCAGGTACTTGGTTAGCATACGCAGGTACATGGTAAGCATGCTTGTCTCTGGAACAATGTGAGCATACACAGGTATCAGGTAAGTATGCTTGGCTTTCAGGTACCAAGGAGAGAATACGCAGGTACAAGGTAATTATGCTTGGTTTCTGGAACAAGGTGAGCATACACAGGAATCAGGTAGGTATGCTTAAGCTTCCAGAACAAAGTAGGCTTTACAATAACTCAGCCATCCCAAAGTGACCTTTTATAGGAACTCCCACTCCTATTGCCTTTAGGTGGGAGTTCTGGTAATTAGAACATGACCAAGCATTCCTAGAAATCTGCAGCAGTAGCTGCTATAGTTGAATCTCTGTGTTTCTCCATGTGAGACGCCGAGACTAAGGAAATCACCTTTGGCTTTTGCCAATACCCGGAGCGGATGCTCCTTAGGTAAGAAGAACCTGACACCTACCTTCTTCATTGTGTGCAAGTGATTAAGGGGAGGGTGGGTCCAATAAAAACTATACATTTTACTGAATAACTAGAGCTTGCTGCAGTCTGTTTCCCTGTTAAAAAGCAAGTTTCTTTGTTTAAGTTAAGAGTTTCAGCCCTAAAGGAGTTAGAGCAAATAAGGGGTTAAAGTAAACAAAAGTTAATAGAACTATTTTATATTTTTAAGTAAAACCTTGATAAGAAAGTATGTGTGAGAATCTCATTCAGTGCACACCTTGCCATATGTTTGCATAACTGGAGCAGCCAGTACAGCAGTATGTCTCAACAGTGGTCCTCAAGTTCCCCCAAACAGGTCAGGTTTTCATCATAGCTGAACCAGTGCACAGGTGAAGTAATCAGCTGATCAGTAACTATGGTTACTAACCTGCTCTCACCCATCAGCTGATTATTTCACCTGTGCACTAATTCAGCTATAATGAAAACCTGGACTGTTGGGGGTACTTGAGGACCGCGGTTAAGAAACACAGCAGTACAGGGATCATATCACTTTGACAGTTCAGGAGTAACGAATTGCAACATTGCATGAGATTCAAACACTTAGGGCCAGAATATGAGTGCAGTGCTAACAGTTAAGCGGAAGCGATAAAGGGTATACCGCGGGTGTTTGCGTGCATTGGGTTCTCTGCTTGTATTACAAGTTAAAAGTAAACACGATCGCTTGAAGGCAATTCAAGTTAATGCTCGTCAGGTTAGCGCATCCTCAGAGCTCTGGTTAACTGTTTCATGGAAAAAAAGTGTCACAAAACAGATAAAAAATGCATTACACAGTACAGTTACACTCATATTAACACTGGCTAACAAAAATTATTGCACAAAATATTGCATAAAAAAAGTTATAAGGGTTCAAAGATATGAGGATCTCAGGAGTTGGGCTTTAACATTGAGATACATACATTGGGGCATATTTATCAAGGTCTGGCGGACCTGATACGACACTGCGGATCAGGTCCGCCAGACCTCGCTGAATACGGCGAGCAATACGCTCACCGTATTCAGCATTGCACCAGCAGCTCACAAGAGGTGCTGGTGCAACGCCACCCCCTGCAGACTCGCGGCCAATCAGGGGGTCTCAATCAACCCGATCGGGTTGTATTGTGGCGATGTGTGTCCGCTTGCTCAGAGCAGGCGGACAGGTTATGGAGCAGCAGTCTTAGTGACCGCTGCTTCATAACTACTGTTTCTGGCGAGTCTGAAGACTCGCCAGAAACAGGGGCCATCCAGCTCCATAACGGAGCTTGTTAAATAGAGCCCATACTGTATACATGTCTAAAGATGTATATGTATTTATATGTGTATATATGTATTTACAGAGATATATACACATATAAACACATAAATGCATATGTACACATACATAGGTTTATTGGAGCCCTTTGCAGTAAAATAGATGAAAACATGAAAAAACATATTTATGCAATATTCATATTTAATAAAGGTTTTAACTATGGGACATATTTATCAAGCTCCGTACGGAGTTTGATGCCCCGTGTTTCCGGCGAGCCTTCAGACTCGCCGGAAACAGAAGTTATGAAGCAGTGGTCTAAAGACCGCTGCTCCATAATCTGTCCGCCTGCTCTTAAGCCGTGGACAGAAATCGCCAGAAATCAACCCGATCTAATATGAACAGTGTGTGCCAAGAGTCAGACGGCAGATCACTTTCATTTGCAGAGGAGGTAGGACTTACTTAGTAAATGTTTTGTATTTCTTTGTGCAATTTTGGATTGTAATTTCAGTGTGGTAGTTGTATGGTGGGGCCAGAAGTCCATAAAAAAACCTTTTGTTTTTTAGCAATATGCAGCAGTGTATTTATCATTATTTGACAATGATGTAGAAATTCTATATTTAAAACCATGCAGAAATGTTTTCTCCTCAATACACAAATGGTAGGTGCCCTTTTGGCAGATATGATTTTTGTATATATATATATATATTAATTACATTCCAGTTTACTGCCCCTATATGCAAGGACTTTCCAGATTCCAGGAGGCCTTTTATCTAAGATTTTTACATATGCATAAAATGTTATACTCTCAGGCTAAGATTTCCCAGTGTTTGAAATGAGACAGCTTAATTTAACACTGTTAATTTTACACTACAGCTGACTTAATTTTGAAATACATACAAACAAGCCTAAATATTGCATTTTAGAACCAGATCTAATGGTATGAGACTGAGTACCACAGCTTATGGTTCCACCAAGACCATATAGAGTACAGCATTTTCAAAATCCATAAGTACAGCTAACAGATGGGAATATTTGTACACCAGATTTGAAGTGGTGCTCTTGGTTGGGTGAAATGGGGGGTGGGAACAAACAAACATATTTCAATCTTTCAAAAGTACTTTTCATCATCTACCCATTCTGACAGATCATTAATGTACAATTCTGAATTCAGAGAAGTAATTTTGTTTGCACATTTACAAATATGATTCTTTAAAAAGTGATCTCTGAATTTCTGTTATTATTTTTATCATGCATGTCACACACTGTTGATTTAGGGGATCGCATTGTGCAGAAATTTTTACCTCCTGTGAGTGTTTTTGTGGGTGTCTCTGTTTATGTCTTTGTGCTTTTGTTGGTGTCTCTATGAGTGTGTATGAATTTTTTTCTGTGGGTCTCTCTGTGAGGGTGTGTTTGTCTGTCTGCCTTTTTCATTTTCTGTGGATGTCTCTGTGAGGGTGTGTGTGTAGGTCTTTGTGCATTTTCTGTGGATGTCTCTGTGAGAGTGTGTGTATGTCTTTGTGCATTTTCTGTGGGTGTCTCTGCGAGGGTGTGTTTTCTATGGATGTCTATGTGACGGTATGTGTGTGTGTGTATGTCTGTGATTTCTGTGGATGTCTCTGTGAGGGTTTGTGCGTATGTCTTTTTGCCTTTTTTTGTGGGTGTCCCTGTGTGTGTGTGTGTGTATGTCTTTGTGCATTTTCTGTGGATGTGTCTTTAAAGGTTGTGTGCCTATTTCTTTGTGCATTTTCTGTGGGTGTCTCTGTGAGGGTGTGTCTGTATGTATGTCTGTGTATTTTCTGTGGATGCCTTTGTGAGGGTGGGTGTGTATGTCTTTGTGTGTATTCTGTGGATGTCTCTGTGATGGTGCGTGTGTGTATCTATGTCTGTTTTCTGTGGATGACTCTGTCAGGGTATGTGCATTTTCTGTGTGTGTGTGTGTGTATATGTCTGTGTGTTTTATGTAGATGTCTCTGTGAGGGTGTGTGCATATGTCTGTGTGTTTTCTGTCGGTGTCTCTGTGATGGTAGGTGCATGTGTCTGTCTATTTTCTGTGGGTGTCTCTGTGAGGGTATGTGCATATGTCAGTGTTTTCTGTGGGTGTCTCTGTGAGAGTGTGTGTGTATGTATTTGTGCTTTTTCTGTGGGTGTCTCTGTGAGGGTGTGTATGTCTTTGTTTGTTTTCTGTGGATGTCTTAGTGAGGATGTGTGTGTGTATGTATGTCTTTATGTGTTTTCTGTGTGTGTCTCTCTCTGTGTGTATGTATTTGTGTGTTTTCTGTGGGTGTCTCTGTGTGTGTGTGTATGTCTGTGTGTTTTCTGAGCCTGCCTCTGTGGGTGTTTCCTTGGGTGTATGTGCAAGTTTGTGTTTGAGTTTGTGTGTGTGCATTGTCTGTTCCTTTTTAGGACATTTTGACCTTACTACTAATTATTCACATCTTTCTACAGACTTTAGAGACTAATGAGACTAATGAGATTTGTATCCTGCATGTCAGACACTGTTGATTTAGGGGATGGCAATGTGCAAACATTTTTACCTCCTGTTTTTGTAGGTGTCTGTGTTTATGTCTTTGTGCTTTTGTTGGTGTCTCTATGAGTGTGTATGATTTTTTTTCTGTGGGTCTCTCTGTGAGGGTGTGTTTGTCTGTCTGCCTTTTGCATTTTCTGTGGATGTCTCTGTGAGGGTGTGTGTGTAGGTCTTTTTGCATTTTCTGTGGATGTCTCTGTGAGAGTATGTGTGTATGTATTTGTGCATTTTCTGTGGGTGTCTCTGTGAGGGTGTGTTTTCTGTGGATGTCTATGTGAGGGTATGTGTATGTGTGTGTATGTCTGTGATTTCTGTGGATGTCTCTGTGAGGGTGTGTGTGTATGTCTTTGTACATTTTTTGTGAGTGTCTCTGTGAGGGTTTGTCCGTATGTCTTTGTGCCTTTTTTTGTGGGTGGCCCTGTGAGGGTGTGTGTGTGTGTATGTCTTTGTGCATTTTCTGTGGATGTGTCTTTAAAGGTTGTGTGCCTATTTCTTTGTGCATTTTCTGTGAGTGTCTCTGATAGGGTGTGTCTGTATGTATGGCTGTGTATTTTCTGTGGGTGCCTCTGTGAAGGTGGGTGTGTATGTCTTTGTGTGTATTCTGTGGATGTCTCTGTGACGGTGCGTGTGTGTATCTATGTCTGTTTTCTGGGGATGTCTCTGTCAGGGTATGTGCATTTTCTGTGGGTGTCTCTGTGCGTGTGTGTGTGTGTGTATGTCTGTGTTTTTTCTGTGGATGTCTCTGTGAGGGTGTGTGCATATGTCTGTGTGTTTTCTGTGGGTGTCTCTGTGAGGGTGTGTGCATATGTCTGTGTGTTTTCTGTGGGTGTCTCTGTGATGGTAGGTGCATATGTTTGTCTATTTTCTGTGGGTGTCTCTGTGAGGGTGTTTGCATATGTCTGTGTTTTCTGTGGGTGTCTCTGTGAGAGTGTGTGTGTATGTATTTATGCTTTTTCTGTGGATGTCTCTGTGAGAGGGGGGGTGTATGTCTTTGTGTGTTTTCTGTGGATGTCTCAGTGAGGGTGTGTGTGTATGTATGTCTTTCTGTGTTTCTGTGTGTGTATGTATTTGTGTGTTTTCTGTGGGTGTCTCTGTGTGGGTGTGTGTATGTCTGTGTGTTTTCTGAGGCTGCCTCTGTGGGTGTTTCCATGGGTGTATGTGCAAGTTTGTGTTCAAGTTTGTGTGTGTGCATTGTCTGTTCCTTTTTAGGCCATTTTGACCTTACTACTGATTATTCACATCTTTCTACAGACTTTAGAGACTAATGAGACCTTTCCGGAAGTCACCAATCCACCACTTAACCTTTAAATTATTATTTAGGCAGTTCAGGGCCCTCCTTTCAGCAACTGCATGCTGTTGTCATCATTTAGTTGGCATCATCCTTTACAAAAAGATAATCAGAACTTCATGTTTTGCCTTGTAAATCTCCTTTTTTGACAAAACAGTAGTCTACCTCATTACTTGTCATGCCAATGTAAGTGCTGAGTGTCTGTTTGGGTGTCTATGTCTGAGTGTGTTTGTGTGTTTCTTTGCATGTCTGCTAGAGTGTCTATATGTGAATCCTTATGTGAGAGTGTGTGTTTCAGTGTATGAGTGTGTCTGTATTTCTGTGTGTGTGTTACTACCTTTACAACATTTCCAGTTTGACTACACTTAAGAATAAAGTGCATATACGTTTTAGACACTTGGTCAAAAATTGCAAATGTCAAAATAGGGGGGGGGGGGTAATCAATGGTTAAGTAAGGGGCCCCAAAATTTCTAGTGGCCGCCCTGGGGGAGGGTCAGAACAAACATAAGAGAACTGACAGATAAGTCTGTGAATATGATACTTCTGGAAAATCCTAAAGCATGGCTGACAGAAGGGTACACTTAGTACAATGTCACATTACAAAGTTTGGAGGGATGAGTACCAAGTAGCAACAGAAATCACAAGAAAATTAAATATATGTCAGCAAATGCTAGAAGCATGATGGGTAAACAGGTTGTTCAAGGTTCATTACTCAGGGGATACTCAGGGAAGTAGCTGGGTGATAGAAGATTAAGGAGGAGTAAGTGGAAGAGACAAACCAGTTCTGAACTGGTACACCCCTTAAGACTTGCTATATGGAGTGAAAATGTTGAGGATATTGGTTCAGGTGTGGCAATGTCAGAGAGGGCTGTTCTGCCTAACCATATAGTGAAAATTGCATTTATATTAAACCTGACCTTAAACCTATAATAAGGGACGATATTTATGATGATACAGGTGATAATGTAAATGCCTGATTACAAGTAGAGCACAAATTAATGCTTCCGCTGGAGCATTAATTGCGCTAGAAGTACGATGTTTGCACTCATATTACAAGTTAAAAGCAAACTGTTTTCGCTCTTGCACTAACCTGACAGGCACAAAAAGCGAGAAAAAAAAATGGGGGGAAAACACCCCACTCTTGCGCAAACATGATCACATATTCTTATTTGCACTAACCTGATATCTGTTAGCTGTTTGCCAGTACCCAGTTTAGTTTTTCTTTTACACCTCTGTTAACTTCTGGAAAGTCCCAAAACTTCCTACTGCTGGTCCTACCGTATGGCCAGTTTCATCTGGCCTACGTCTGCCAGTGTCATACTGTCACTCTGCCAGTTCCATCATGTCTAGTGCTGCCACAGTATTACAGTCAGTTCCATCTGGCCTACTGACCCACTCTGCCAGTTCCATCCTCAATAGTACTAAAACTGTATTATATCCAGTTCCATCTGGCCTATTGCTGCCACTCTACCAGTTCCATTCACACTAGTACTACCACTGTATTATATCCATTTCTAGCTGGCCTACTGCTCCCACTCTGCCAGTTCCATCCTCACTAGTACTACCACTGTATTATATCCAGTCCCATCTGGCCTATTTCTGCCACTCTGCCAGTTCCATACTCACTAGTACTACCACTGTGTTATAGCCCGTTCCATCTATTCTATTGCTCCCACTCTGCCAGTTCCATCCTCTCTAGAACTGTCACTGTATTATAGCAGGTTCCATCTGGCCTATTGATCTCACTCTGCCAGTTCCATCCTTAATAATACTGCAATGGTATTGTAGCCAGTTCCATTTGGCCTATTGATCCCACTCTGCCAGTTCCATCCTTACTAGTACTGTCACTGTATTATAGCCAGTTCCATCTGGTGGCTCTGGCCTATTGAGCCCACTCTGCCAGTTCCATCTTCACTAGTGCTGCCACTGTATTATAGCCAGTTCCATCTGGCCTATTGATCCCACTCTGCCAGTTCCATCCTCACTAGTACTGCCACTGTAGTATAGCCAGTTCCATCTGGCCTATTGATCACACTCTGCCAGTTCCATCCTTACTAGTACTGCCACTGTATTATAGCCAGTTCCATCTGGCCTTTTGATCCCACTCTGCCAGTTCCATCCTTACTAGTACTGTCACTGTATTATAGCCAGTTCCATCTGGTGGCTCTGGCCTATTAAGCCCACTCTGCCAGTTCCATCTTCACTAGTGCTGCCACTGTATTATAGCCAGTTCCATCTGGCCTATTGATCCCACTCTGCCAGTTCCATCCTCACTAGTACTGCCACTGTAGTATAGCCAGTTCCATCTGGCCTATTGATCACACTCTGCCAGTTCCATCCTTACTAGTACTGCCACTGTATTATAGCCAGTTCCATCTGGCCTTTTGATCCCACTCTGCCAGTTCCATCCTTACTAGTACTGCGTTGCATTATAGCCAGTTCCATCTGGCCTATTGATCCCACTCTGCCAGTTCTATCCTCACTAGTGCTGCCACTGCATTATAGCCAGTTCCATCTGGCCTTTTGATCCCACTCTGCCAGTTCCATCCTTACTAGTACTGGGTTGCATTATAGCCAGTTCCATCTGGCCTATTGATCCCACTCTCATGTAATTGAGTTTCAGTCAGAATTCATGCCAGCCTATAAAAGAAGTAAGAATCTTAGAGATAGGCTAATTAGGGCTGATATAGGTACTGCCAAAACTAAAATACAGAGCTATATTACAGATAAAAATATGGGATGCTACCCATGTTTAGGCTGTGCTAGTTGCAATAATATGGTGAAGGGTAAATTTTTCTATCATCCACGTACAGGCAAGAAATATAACATCAGGGGATTATTTACATGTAGAACCACTTTTGCCATTTATATGATTAAATGCCCATGTGGACGGAGTTACATCGGGGAGACCACTAGGATGGTCCGTGACAGGATATGTGAACACAAATCAGACATCAGAAATGGCAAAATAAAAAATCCAGTAGCAGAACACTTTATTCAGGCAGAACACAGGGTATGTCAATTAAGGTTTCAAATAATTGACCAGATTAGTTTACCCAGAAGGGGTGGTAATAGGGAGCTTTTTTTAAAACAGAAGGAAGTATTCTGGATTAATAAATTAGAAACCATGGCACCTGTTGGTATGAATAAAGAATATGATTTATCTGTTTTTTTGTAAATATTTCAATAGGATTAGTCTCTGTATCTTATACTCTGTAATTGTTGTTATTTTTGCAACAATATGTGATAGTTGTTTTTAATATGTATTACTATATATTCACCACTAGATGGCGCATCCTTCTCAAGGACAAGTAACACTGCAAAGAAAAAATGTGTGTGTATGCACAGGTGAATTGCTAATTAAGTAGGTGTGGTTATTAATCCCTATCCCTATATTAAGGTGTGTTACCTGCATTTATGTATTGACATGATTAAGGACTAGAGGTCCGAAACGTTGTCTTTTCTATTTCGAAATATCCCAATAAAAATGGAATTTTCTACATAGTGGTGAGTGCTGCTGAATTCTTTGGACTGTGCTATTATTTTAAGGGTTTTGTGTGGTACCCTTACAGCCTGCACCACCTTGTTATCTTAGTGCTGTACCACTATTGGACTGTGTTATATTGTTGCCACACTGGTAATTTGCACTTGATACTATGGATACAGTGATTGATTCAGTCACGAATCATGGAGATATACATTCGAAGATGTTTGCCTACACTGAGATGGAGGCTGCACGGATTACCACCCTTGCCCGTGGTTCCAGGGACTTTCTAAAAACTCTGCCTGTGGAAGCTTCCTCCAAACAGTTTGACAAAGTGTCCCGGAAAAAACTTGCCTGGGAATTACATTCTACTACACTGGCCGAATACCACAGAGTGGGGCGCATTCCCCGTGGCCTAAGGATGAATGTGAGACCAACCCTTATGCTCAATAATGCTGAATATTGTGAGAAATTTGAATACATCTTGAACAAATGTTCGTTTGATTTGATGGTCTTAACAGTGGACTGTTTACAAAAAGAAATTGATATACAACAGTCTGAATTATCAAAACTTGAATCAGAATTAAAGGCAAGTTTAAAGATGGACGATCTAAACAAATTGATGGAAACAACTAATAAAGCTGTGGCTGAACTCCGCTCTGTGCTGGAAGCACGGAAACGTACCAAGTTCCTTCGCGATGAGGAAGATTATTCACTGGGGACAGTGTATCGTTGGAGATCGGAACGGACCGGAAATGACGTCAGAGGCACTTCCGGTTATCGGAGACGGAGATACAACAGACGCCGACATGGCGGAACACCGAATACAAGCCAGGATTTGGGGTCCCTATCGGGGGACTCGGAGACAGACGCAGGATCAGACGTGGGGGTCGGAGACACAGGCATGGCACCCCGAAGGAGCAATCGGAACAGACGGAGAGTAAGGGTGAATCACTAGTTTTAAACTTATCAAAGGTACAGATTACAGAGACTGAATCTTCATTATTACAACGTGGACTTTCTTTTTGCCCTTTTTCCAAATGTGATTTTTTTGAGATAGAGAAAGATTTGTTTAAATTTTTTAGGACATTAAAATTAAAATCTATGTTTTCCAATGATGGCTATGGTGATAGATCCGATAATGCTGGTATAAATTCTAGTGAGCTGCATCTTAAAAATCTTGGTCTTAAAGTCAAAAGTAAATACATGCCAGCTAATTATGATAGTAGCATTGACATCTTTTCAAAACTGGTATTAGACGATGTGAAAAATTTACAACATAAGGTATTGAAAAAGACAAAGGTTAATAATTATGCAGCCATTCAGGGTCAGAATAAGGGCCATTTGGATAATAGGTCTATAGAAGCTTTAAAATCTTTGCAAATGAATAAAAATGTTATTTTGAAATCTGCAGATAAGGGCGGAGCAACAGTTCTTCTTGATAAAGATTACTATGTGAAAGAAATTAAGTCCCAATTATCTGATAACGAGGTTTACCAATGTTTACCATATAATCCAGTTTTTAATATCGAAAAAGAAATTAATCAAAAGGTTTTATTTGCCTTTAAAAATGGCATCATTGGTAAAAAGGAAATTATGTTCCTATCCCGTGAACATGCGCAAACACCAGTACTATATACCTTACCTAAGGTCCATAAAAACTTACAGGCCCCCCCAGGGCGACCTATTATTTCCAGCATGAATTCTGTGTGTTCTAACATCTCTATCTATCTTGATCACATTTTAAGACCTTTTGTAGAACTATCTAACTCCTACATTAAAGATACCAGTAATTTTCTGATTAAATTAAACGATTTAAATATTGCAACTGAGAAAAGTATCTTATATACTCTAGATGTATCAAGCCTATACACTTCTATAACACATACATCTGGTATAGGAGCAGTAAAAAAAGTGTTGCAACAGTATAGCACGTTCAATAGCTGTCAAATTGATTTTGTTCTGGAACTTCTTGAAATTGTGCTTAGATGTAATTACTTTCTGTTTCAGGATGAATTTTACATTCAGAGACAGGGGACGGCCATGGGATCCAATGTCGCCCCAACATACGCAAATATATTTATGAACATCTTTGAGGAGAGATTTGTCTTTGAGAACAATCTCTTCATTCTATGTGGCGCCACTTGGTGGCGCTACATAGATGATATATTTGGAGTGTGGTTGGGCGACATTGGATCCCTTTGGGAGTTTGTTAATCAGCTGAATAGTGCAACTACACATATTAAGTTTACACTTAAGCACAGTGAGGAAAGTATTGAATTTCTTGACACTAAAGTTTATAAATCAGGCAATAGTTTTGAAACAGATCTGTTCACTAAGCCCACTGATAAAAACAGCCTGCTTCACTTTGATAGCTTTCACCCAGAATCCCTTAAAAGGTCTTTACCTCGCAGTCAACTCTTGAGAGTGAGAAGAATTGTGTCAGAGGACAAATTTGTGAGACAGAGATTGAACCAAATGGGTGACAAATTTATGGTGAGGGGGTATCCAAGTGATTTGGTTAACAAAGAAATTGAGGAAGTGGCAACAGTGTCACGTAACAGCTTACTGGAGACAACAAAACCTAAAGTTAAGATGAAACAAAATCGAGTTGTCTTTGTTACAAAGTTTAACTCATTAAGCAGTAACATTAATTCTATTCTTAGGAGACACTGGCATATATTGAGTCAATGTAACCCTCATGTAATTGAGTTTCAGTCAGAATTCATGCCAGCCTATAAAAGAAGTAAGAATCTTAGAGATAGGCTAATTAGGGCTGATATAGGTACTGCCAAAACTAAAATACAGAGCTATATTACAGATAAAAATATGGGATGCTACCCATGTTTAGGCTGTGCTAGTTGCAATAATATGGTGAAGGGTAAATTTTTCTATCATCCACGTACAGGCAAGAAATATAACATCAGGGGATTATTTACATGTAGAACCACTTTTGCCATTTATATGATTAAATGCCCATGTGGGCGGAGTTACATCGGGGAGACCACTAGGATGGTCCGTGACAGGATATGTGAACACAAATCAGACATCAGAAATGGCAAAATAAAAAATCCAGTAGCAGAACACTTTATTCAGGCAGAACACAGGGTATGTCAATTAAGGTTTCAAATAATTGACCAGATTAGTTTACCCAGAAGGGGTGGTAATAGGGAGCTTTTTTTAAAACAGAAGGAAGTATTCTGGATTAATAAATTAGAAACCATGGCACCTGTTGGTATGAATAAAGAATATGATTTATCTGTTTTTTTGTAAATATTTCAATAGGATTAGTCTCTGTATCTTATACTCTGTAATTGTTGTTATTTTTGCAACAATATGTGATAGTTGTTTTTAATATGTATTACTATATATTCACCACTAGATGGCGCATCCTTCTCAAGGACAAGTAACACTGCAAAGAAAAAATGTGTGTGTATGCACAGGTGAATTGCTAATTAAGTAGGTGTGGTTATTAATCCCTATCCCTATATTAAGGTGTGTTACCTGCATTTATGTATTGACATGATTAAGGACTAGAGGTCCGAAACGTTGTCTTTTCTATTTCGAAATATCCCAATAAAAATGGAATTTTCTACATAGTGGTGAGTGCTGCTGAATTCTTTGGACTGTGCTATTGATCCCACTCTGCCAGTTTTATCCTCACTAGTGCTGCCACTGTATTATAGCCAGTTGCATCTGGCCTATTGATCCCACTCTGCCAGTTCCATCCTTACTATTACTGCCACTGTATTATAGCCAGTTCCATCTGGCCTATTGATCCCACTCTACCAGTTCCATCCTTACTAGTACTGCCACTGTATTATAGCCAGTTTCATCTGGCCAATTGATCACACTCTGCCAGTTCCATCCTTACTAGTACTGCCACTGTATTATAGCCAGTTCCATCTGGCCTTTTTATCCAACTCTGCCAGTTTCTTCCTCTCAAGGGCCGTTACTATATTGCAGACAGTTCCATCTGATCTACTGTTACCACTCTGCCAGTTTCTTCTTCTCTAGTGCTGCCAAACTGCCAGTGTCATATTGCCACTTTGCTAGTTCTAGCCTGTCAGAGAGGAAGTCTGGTAGCACTAGACATTGTGGAAATGGCAAACTGACAGAAGTAGGCCAGATGGAACTGGCTTGGTATCCACCATAATCAACATTTTAATCATCAACACATAGAAAAAAATCTAACTTCTAAGACTCTAAACACTATTAACCCCCTAGCTCCCGTAACCCCTACTGCAAATAAACCTAACCACAAGCAGCCAATCCACTAATAACCCTTAGCCGTTAGATAATCAATGTAATGAACCTTTTAACTGCTAAGACCTCTTATAATATGAACCCCTAAACACCATAGCAAATAACCTTCACTGCCAAGAACCCCAAAAAGCAATTAACCGTTTAACCGCCACCCATTGTAAATAACACCCTTTCTAAGACTCCCTAACCTTTATTTCCGTGCCCTCTTAGGCAATCTGCCATCATTGCAGTAAACTTGGTATTGTGTTTCATGGGAAATATCATTTTAGTAGCACTGAGAATATCAAGACATTTGGTTTATTTTTTAATTCAAACTGTACTCCTACAGACACTTGAGTAAGATTTCATACATATGCATTAGCAGTACCACAGCTGCTCGTACTCCCTTGATAATAGTTGTGTCTTTTCTCTGATGTGTAATATTGAAAGTGACAAAATCCCTGCTGTGGGGCAGAGGGCATGTCGGCTTCTGCAATCTTACAACAAACTACTTAAAGTATAAGCAGCTGGAAGCTGATAAGAATAATCATCATTCAGACACTACACTGTTGTTTAATTCCTTCACATATTAAGTCTATAACATTCTCATTATTAATTTAAACTCTTCATTTGACATACTGGCTTTTAAAAGTATACTATCAAAACTATGTTAAAGGGATACTGTACTGTGTCATCCATGTGAAAGATCTACAAATGTTAAATGAAATGTTAAAAAAAATGTTAAGCAGAAGCTTATTAAAAAAAAAATTAAACTAATGCATCTGTATCAGCTGTGTACTTTCTAGAAATGATAATAGGTACTTCCTGTTTAATGCTCTATGGTTGATAGGTACTTCCTGTTAATGTTGACTGGCTGGTAACTACTTCCTGTTGATTTTCATTGGTTGATAGTTATTTCTGCTAATTCTCACTGAGCACAGATACTGGTATGTTAATCTAAATTGAAATAGTTTTTACTTCATATTATTTCAGCCAAAAAAATAATACATTTATAAATGCTGCTCTTTCATATGGATAAAATAAATATTTCAGTATGGTGTCCTTTTAAACAACAGTTTTGTTGTGAATGTATAGGGCTCCACGTATTAAGCAGCGAATGCCAAAACATTTTCATTCAGGGTGATTGACAGGTCCTTCTCTTACATCTGGGCAGTGAATATACAGGGTCTGCTACCTGTTTGATGTAGAGCCGTGTGGACAGGTTCTCAAGTTGAGACCCTTGTCAGGATCAGCTTTGTACATGGGGCTCATACTTTCAATATGAAAGAGGTTTTTAAAGTAGAACATTAAAGTAAAGATGTTTAAATTGATATTTAAACTGACATGAAGTGCATGTTTAGGGACAACGCTTGCCTTACTGGCTTGTAAGGACAACTCACACCGCTGTATTGTTGGACAAATGCAAAAAAAGAATCAGCACAGAAATCTCTATTTAAAAATGTGTTACAATTTAAAATCTTCGTTTTCAGCTGATATTTTGAATTCTGATTGGCACCGGAAAGTAAACCAGGTAAACATACTCAGAGGGTGGATTCCTATGGATTAACACACAGTATGCTGCCATACAAAATGTAAACAATTATTTTTATGCAGATCTTTACAATGTAGTGTGTAATTTCTTATAAATACTATGCACCTAAATATTTACTTTAAGGTGAAGGTCAATTTTGATGAATTAGTGCCCGGTTTTTAAAAATCCTATTAAAAACAAAGGCACTTTAATTCATCAAAATTGACATTTCACTTGTTTTCTTCAACAACTTACCTTTTAATCCTGGCAGTCGCTCCAGCACTTCCTCCACCCGTCGCAAGCCGTCTTCGTGGGTCCAAAATGACGGATCCGGCTTCCTCTAATCACAACGTTGCATCAGGCCAAGATTCCCCCGGGGGGAAGCCGTGATTGAAGAAAGCCGGATTCGTCATTTCTGACATCTGCAGAGGCTTCCGACGTCCGGGGGAATCGCTGGAGCGGCTGCCAGGATTAAAAGTGAAGTTTTTGAAGAAAACAAGTGAAATGTCAATTTTGATGAATTAAAGTGCCCTTGTTTTTAATAGGATTATTAAAAACAGGGCACTATTTCATCAAAATTGACCTTCTCTTTAAGAACATTAAAGTGATGGTATTAATAATTAAATGCCATAGTATTAAAAGTATATGTGTACCACATTTTTTTTTTATATCCATGGGGGGGGGTGTAAACTATTGCTTAAAGGATTATAAAACAATGCAGAATTTCTCATAAACAATAGAAGCAATAAACAGTATATATATTTATATACTGTATATATATATATATATATATATATATCAATTTATAAAGATAATAGCAATAAAACAAACTTACTATTTGTTGAAAATGAAGCTTCTCGTTAGTTTAAATTAAGTAATTCAATTTTCCCTTTGACGTCACCAACGACAGCCCACAAAAAAAGTGTTGTTCTACAAGAAAAATATTCATCCTGTTATCATCTTCAATTTTGCATAAAATTATTTGCCGTGCTCGCTCCCCACAGCATGCACAGTGCTGTTAATTTGTTTTCGCATGCGCACTGGTCTCCTTGAAGATTATCTAACCCAAAGTTTCTATTGTATTTGAAAATACAGGCATTATTTTCTCTAAATAGCCAGCCCTGTGTGACAGTATTTACATCTAATGTGTCACAGTGTGTAATTTGTGCTTGTTGCACTTCTCCGTGACACTCTCTGCAATAGATAGAGCTGGTCTCATCTTCTGAGGGCGCTGTAGATGGGATGTAAGTGACTTTGTCAGCGGCACAGACTGCGCATGCGCATTGTCGTGAACGAGCGCCATACTACTACTCAGGTAGATCCCCGTAATAGGACTTGTATAATGAATGGAAAATTTGGAAATGGTTGGAAAAGAAAGCATTTTTAAGAAAACGTCAGAAAAGTTTAATAGTAATTAATTAGTGAAAATAATTTATTATAATGTATTATTGATTGAACTATACTTTTTTTACATGTCTCATGTCCCTTTAACATTGTTTTATTCAACTTCAAAGCTATATGCTATTAGCATATTATATTTACATATTTGGCTTTAAAAATATAGATGGTGCAGGTCCTATGTGGATCACTCTGGATATGTAGATACTTCTGATGGTAAAAGAAAATGGCTTGATATATGTGTATATGCCAAAAGATATGAGTGCAGTATACTCACTCCATAAAATCTGTATTTACAGCCGGTCTGGTGCAGTCAAGTCCTTGGAGTCCGTGTATCGGTGTAGTCACAGCAAAGAACAGCAAACACAAATAGTGTTGATTAAAAAGGTACAAAGTATTTATTTGTTAGCTCAGCTCAACGCGTTTCAACATACAAACGTCTTTCTCAAGAGCAATGATAAAAAAACAAGTAAAAGCAGGTAAAAGGTTGCTGTGCTGTGACAAACATCTCCGATTAAATATAGGTGGCAAAGGTTCTAATTTCCGGTTTTACTGGAGATTGGACTCACAAAGTAAACATGTTAACATTATCATTTTGTCCTTAACCAGATAAGCTCTCTTGTTAATATAAAATAAAAAAACTATGTCGATAATAAATATTTCATATTCATTTATGTTCAAATTTTAATGTTAAATGGGTAAGGACAAAAAGTGACCAATCACAGATAGTATAATAAATTTCAAAAACCTATGAAAGACTGTAACGTAAATCAGGTTTCAATCAAGTAGCAGAAAAAACAAAGTTCCATTTCAGGTCTGTGTTTGTCATGTGATTCTTAGGACCAATAGAGTTAAAGCTAGCTTGGTGTTGAAATGAACGATCATGTGTTGAAGCAATAGCCAATAATGGGTTAATTAGTAACAGTCCTCAAACAAGTAGTTGCAAGGATAAAGTTCCATTTCAGGTCCGTCTGGGTTTACCATGTGAAAATTAGATAATAGAAATAAATTGGAAAATTATTTATAATTGCATGCTGCATCAATTTAATTTTATCTATACTGTCCCTTTAAGTAACGGGGTTAGGATTAAGCATCTGAGAACACTGCAAACAGATTTTGTTGATATTGGAATAAGTATTTTTCTGATAAAAAAAAAACTGAGATTGCTTTATTATGATAAGTAATTCAATATTGATGATATCTGTCTAATATATTTGAGTGACAGGTGTGCAATTCAATTTCATCAAATTTTGATTTGTTTTCTAATTAACATTTTCCAAACCTCCAAACACTTTATTGTAATCAAAACAGATGAATATGTAGATAATCTTTTTATCTGTATACAAGTTTTATAGTTTAAAAGTGTGATTTTTTTAACTTCATTTTTTTCTTTTTCTTTTTATATCTTTTTATTCAGGCAAATCATTACATCTTAAGAAACAGAAACAGAACATGAATACACAAAATAACAATGTCAATGTTCCTTTGATTAACATTAATTATACATTGTTATGGTATATGCCATTATCAAGACATTTGCTGCTTGCTTTTAACATTTTTAATTTTTTATTAAACAAAATAAAGATATAATTTATCAACTTGTAGAACTGTGCATACAGGAGAGCTTTAAAGTGATGGTAACTTTGCCCAATATAGAAATAATAATTATAATCATTGCAATTGTTTATTATAAGTTTCATTCATCAACATTCATTTTTTTTGGCGCCAAATTACAGTTCGTCGTTTAAATTTTCAGGTCTAACTGTCCACCCTTCGTTAAACTGCCTTTTTTTCTCTCCTTTAAATGCTACCTTGCATATCAGACCTATATTTATAGTGATGTGGAATCTGTTGGCGCTCTACAAATAACTGATGATAGAAATAACAAGAGGTGTTAGGTTTCTGGTGTCCCATAGATTGTATTGCCAGTCAGTAGTGTGTAAAGGTATTATTTACATTACACCTTCAAAGTAGGTGTCGAAGCTGGTTTTCCGCCAGTGTCAGAGAACCATTGCCTCCCACAGAGTAGTATAGTAAAACATCTTTTGGTGAGATTGTCTTCAAACACTGAATTTAATCCTTTATAACATTTCACAGCCAGATCTCGATCCCAAGATGGATCCCTTTTTAAAGTGATGGTAAACTCCGTTATTGTCAAATGACAGATTTTGATTCTTTAATATAATATTTATTAAACCGCATTAACATTTCCCTTTTTTATGTATTTTTATTATATTTTTTACACAATCACAAACCTTTGTAGCACTGAATTGGTCCGCCTCACTCCGCCCCTCTTAGTTGTTGAATTGAATATTCTCTACACTCATCTTGTCTCCACCCTCTCTGCAAGTCAGAGAATTTGCTCGCTCCCGACAATATTATTTTTAACGCATGCGCATTGGTGAGCATGACGTATACCAAGTAAACATTGAGTCTTCAACGAGATTCAGAGGCCTATTTACCAAATGTCTGTTGGACCTGATCCGACAGTGCGGATCAGGTCCGACAGACATCGCTGAATGCAGAGAGAAATATGCTCTCTGTATTCAGCATTGCACCAGCATCACACAAGAGCTGCTGGTACAACGCCGCCCCCTGCAGACTCGTGGCCAATCGGCCACCAGCAGTGGGGTGTGAGTACGATCGGGCTGAATTCTGGCGATTCCTGTCCGCCTCATCAGAGCAGGTGGACAGGGTTATGGAGCAGCGGTCTTTAGACCAAGGTTTACTTGGTTCAATGTTATTGAAAACTTTCTTCTGATCGAGTATCATATTATCCCCAAATAATATATATATATATATTTTTTTCAAATAATTTTTATTGAGGCCAAAATCACGTAACAGCGTACAAGGAACATATCAATACTCGTATGAAAACAAAAGCAAGGCGGAATACAACCTTCCGGGTTGGACACATTACATACAGTGATAGGGCATTAAAACCGGGAATTGTCAACCCTGAAGGAATGAACCTTTTAAATATATTTGACAAACATTTGAGAAATAAATATTCCAAGAATGTCTAGAGTTCAGAGACTAAATCCATGTGTGTAACAGAGTGTGTTTGCAGACAGAGAACCGTTTAGTTATTTTCCAGCTGGAAAATCTCTTAGGGGGACAGGGTAGGGAGGGTAGTTGGGGGGGAGGGAAAGAAGAAGAGAGAGAAAAAAGGGGGGTACATAGAAAGACTTGGCACTTGGGGGGGGGAAATAATACAGTCCCCTCCCGCATGATGCATTTTGATGTTGGGATCAGCTACCTTCCTTTTACATAGAAATAATCATGCCCTCACCCAGTGAGTCCCAGGGCTCCCAAATCATAGCATACAGGTCTGTTTGTTGGCAGGAGCTATATACATAGCTTTCCATAGACCGAAAGTAGGAAATGAGTTGGATCAAGGCCTGCCAGTTGGGGGAGTTAGGTTTCTTCCAGTTTCTAGCGATTAATAGTTTTGCCGCCATCGTGATTGTTATCAGAAGAATGCAGCTTGGTGCAGAGAGGGGTCATAGATCAGCATGAACTAGGGCCACTTCCGGGGGCAGGGACACTACCAATCCCAGACAGCAGCACAAAACCTCCAATTTGCTCCACAAGGGGGCAATGACGGGGCAGGCCCACCAAATATGTTGGGGGTCGCCCACCTGCTTACAGCCTCTCCAACAAAGGGGGGAACTGCCTGGAAACATTTTGTGTAGCTTTAAAGGGACGTGATGCCACCTAGTCAGCAACTTGTAGAACAGCTCAAATAGCATTATGCAATGAATAGATGATTTAGTATGCTGGATTGCTTCCGACCAAACCTCTATTGATAATTCCACCCCCCCAGTCTCTCTCCCAGTCCCCCATTTGCCTGGTTTTAGTGAGTTTTGAAGCATCAAGAAGAATTTGATAATGGGAGGACAAGGGAGAGATGTGTTGAGAGTCTGTAGATATCCAACTCTCCCATGGTGTCTGTGGTCTAGGAGGAGCACCCAGAAATCCCCATGACTTCAGTATGGAGAGGAGCCTTAGTAGGTCAAATCTAAATTTGGGTTGAATATCATGGCTATGGGCCAGGACTTCAGGGGCTACTGGATTACCTCCTGAGAAGAGGTCCATGATTTTAAGAGTGGAAAGAGTGAAAAGCACACCGCCAGCCCTACAAGTGGGAGCCCTTGTAGGAGGTCCGACATTGAGTGACATGGCGAGGGATGCAGAGAGACCAGATTATGGTGGCGAAGGTGTGACCAGGAGTTCCTGCACTGCAGGATGATTTTGTTGTGAATCGGAAAGTCCGAGGCGCAGTGAGAAGGTATCCAGATAAGATCCATCAAAGTTAGGTGGGCTGGTATGGATGCCTGCTCTAGTTCTTGCCAGCGGGGGATGGCCTTTTTTGTGTTCCATTCCAAGATATGAGATAAAAGGGCGGCCTCGTAGTAAAGCCTTATGTTCGGAAGACCTAGGCCACCAGCCAAAACTGGGCGTTGTAGCAAGGAGGCTGCGATGCAAGGTCTCTTCCCGTTCCATATGTACCAGTTGATTTATTGGCAGGCAAAGAAAGAAGTAAGTTAACTTGGGGAGCTGCATCATCTTGGCTGCGGCTATTCTCCCAAATCTGGAGATTTCATCATATCTTCTGGAGCACAGATCTATTTGGAGTTGGGAGAGAAAGGTATGGAAATTCTTAGAAAGAACTGTACTAATGTCATGAGAGAGAAACACCCGAGATGTTTTAGTCCTGATAAGGACCATTGGAATTGATATTTCTTTTTGAGTGAGATTAGTTTGGAGTTGGGTAGGTTTAAGGGGTATGCCTCTGTTTTACTTAAGTTCAATTTGTAGGAAGAAATGTTGCCAAACATGTCTAAAAGGTCAAAAAGTGCGGGAAGTGATTCCTCCGGCGCTGTGATAAAAAGAGTCAGATCGTACGCATAAAGGGCTAATTTCTGGGGAGTGTCATGCAGAACTAGACCCCTGACTTGGGTTGAGATCCTTATTGCTACAGCCAGCAGTTTAATAGCTAAGGCAAACAGTAGGGGAGACAAGGGGCATCCCTGTCTTGTGCCGTTAGTGATCTGCACCTTGTCTGAGCAAAAGTCCAGGCCTCTCACCTTCGCCGTGGGGCAAGAGTACAGGGATCTGACGGCAGTAACAAAGGACTCCGGAAGGCCAAATGCTAATAGTGTTGAGAACATATAGTCCCATCTCACCCTGTCGAACGCTTTTTTGGCATCCATTGACAGGGCAAGAAAAATAATATATATTTTAAATATTATATAGTCATATTTATTTATGTGACAAAATAATAATATATCAATTATTTGCAGATAGTAAGTCATGTTAATGCATGTAAAATATATAATTCCGTTTTCTATTGCAAAGAATTTTGTCAAAAATGTGGCTATTAAAAAACATCATGAGATAGAATGCAGCAATGCACTTACTGGCACTGTTCCAAGCAAGCAATGAATCGTTTTAGAATACAACAAGATTCACTGTTTACTTTAGCGTGCTGTATGGAAACTGCCAATGCATGCATGCGTCCCAGAAAACATGCACGCGCAAAATCGTCACCAGGTTAAAAAGCTTCTGATTTGATGCTCGTATTGCTCATATTGTGCGATAATGCGCATGCGTATATCTGATTGCATAGAAGTAAGCCTGTCCGGCGACAGGCTTGCTGATTGATCAACAGAAAGAAACAATGGATATGACGTCACAGGGGGCAGGCGATGTAACGGAAAAGAAAGATTATATATAAGAGATTTGTAAGGAATTGTCTATAAAATGTATTACGCGAAATTTGGTGTAAAATTTTAAT
This sequence comes from Bombina bombina, assembly GCF_027579735.1. NCBI lineage: Eukaryota > Metazoa > Chordata > Amphibia > Anura > Bombinatoridae > Bombina > Bombina bombina. The sequence continues at coordinate 111,354,930 of NC_069505.1, read as the reverse complement.
CTAATTGTAGCAGATTAATCATATAATCGGTTAATAGTGAGTTTACCATCCCTTTAAACTATTTCTATTATCACAACATTTTTAACACTGGGGCCCCAATGAGCAATCCCAAGTGTTTAAAACAAGAGCATTTAGATTCTGCTTCAAACATTTCTTAAATTAAGGAGGCTTCTAGTCAGTATTTTTCAGACATCCGTCACAGCTCATCACACCTGAGCACTTGATCTGCTAACCATGCTTGTAATGAAAGTCACACAGCACAATATTTTTAAGTAGTTTAAGAGATATAGGAAAGCTGCAAAACTTCTCAACTAGTTACATTTAGCCACCAATCAGCAAGCGCTACCTAGACGCTGAACCAAAAATGGGCCGGCTCATATGCTTATATTCCTGCTTTTTCAAATAAAGATAAAGAAAAAATTATAATAGGAGCAAATTACAAAGTTGCTTAAAAGTGCATGCTCTATTTAGGGCATCTTTTTTTAGGATAAGGTTTGAAAACAGTTTTTTTTGGGGGGGGCTGGGGGTTACTTTAGTTTTAGGATAGGGTTTTTATGCAAAAGAGGGAATCGCTTCAACTAGAACACACTTAGGGGTTTTTAGGTTAGGGGTCTTTGGGGTTAGCTGCTAGGAGATTAGGGGGATTTTGCGATTGGGGTTGTGGGGTTTAGGGGGAAATAGGATAGGGGGTATTTTGTGATGGGGATTGTGGCAGTTAGGGGGTTAATAGGTTAGGGGGGCAGTTTGCGATGGGGGTATTGGTAGTTAAGGGGTTACTAGTGTAAAGAATTTTTTAGCCATGGGCTATGTGACAGTTTAGGAGTTAATAGTGTATCTGGGTAATTTGCGGTGGGCTATGTGGCGGTTTAGGGGCTAATAGTGTGGGGAGTTTATTGAGTTGACAGTTAAGGGGTTATTAGAATATGAGGCTTTTTGCGATGGGTTAATGCCCAAATGTAGGTGTTAGGTTTTATTTAACATCGCTGCTCTATTGATTTCAATAGGGTTACTGTGATATCACAAACTTAATATCCTCTAATTTAATTTTTTGCACATGACGAGTTTTGCTGCGAGCACAACGTTTTTACTTTTAACCTGTAGTACAAGTGATAACCGCCTGTGTTAAAAGTTTACTTTGAGCAGTGTTGGCGCACAAGCAGAATTTTTTTTTAGTGCACCAATTGTAATCTGACCCTATATGTTTAACCCTTTTGGGTTTAAAATCCAATCTTTTAGAAATTCCCTGTTTGATTGGCTGAGTCAAGCACAGTCAAGGTTAATAACTCCCACAATACTCTATCTCCATTTCTATATAAAGGCACAGTTAGCAGCTAATAATAGCTGTTGATCACTGAAAATCGAAATCGATCTTTGGGGTTAATGGAGTCCATGAGTGTGTTTTGTAATTGGATAGAGTGGTGTTTCTAATATATGTTAAATAATGTGAATGCCATGTATAAATGGGCATGATGGATATACTGGGAATGTTGAGTTATATCAGCAAAGTGCTACAGGGGAAAGTAGTATTTGCAGATGATACAAAAAAATTGGTGGACTGGACAAATGACTGGGATCTGAAGATTAAAAAGTAGAACATTATGCATTTAAAAAATAATCCAAAACGTTAATTACAGACTCAATAACACTTTATTGACTTTTACAAAGGAGGAACAGGACTTGGGAATTATTATTTCAGATTATTTAAAATTTAGTAAACAATGTAGTATTACAGCGAGTAAGGCCAGTAGAATGCTTGATTCTATTGGAAGAGGTATTGTCTTTAGAAATAGTAAGGTTCTTATGCCACATTACAGATATTTTATTAGGCCTCATCTTGAGTATTGTGTGCAGCTCTAGAAGCCATATCTAAAGGATACAAACAAACTTGAATCTGTGCAAAGAAGGGCTACTAAAATGCTACATAGTCTAAAAATAAAACTTACCAGGAAAGACTCAATGACCTAAATATGTATAGCTTAGAGGAGAGAAGGGAAAGCGGTGATATGATATTAACTTTCATGAATATTAAGGGATTTAAGGCTGTAAGTAATTTTCATAAAAAGAAAAACTCAAGAACAAGGGTCATGATCTCAAGCTGGAGGGTAGTAGATTAAGGAGTAATTAGCGTAAACACTTCTTCATAGAAAGGGTAATTGATTCATGGAATAAACTTCCACTAAGGGTGGTAATGAAAAACATTTGTGGGGGACCTCAATAATGCCTGGGATAAGCATAAGGCTATCCTTCTATCCTATTCTATACTAAATATCTAGTCAAGGTTTCCAATAAATAGGATAGTTGATAATATAATATATTGGAGAATGATTCAAGAATATCTCATGTGATAGGTGGTTTAATATGAGTATGTGTTTTTTTTTTTTTAACAGTCACATTAAGTCTGCTATAGGTTTTACCTCCTATATAATTATGAAGAAATGGTTTAAATCAACAATAGTAAAACTATATGAATATGTCATATATAACAAACAAAAATAGCTAACATAAGATAGAAGTTATAAGATACCATTAGTTATAACTAATCAGTGAATATACCAAGTTAGTATGATCATATTATACTGTTATCATGTTTGATTCAATCACATTAAAGCAGCCAATGAAAGTAGTTAAGATACTAACAAGAATTGTAAACAATCAAGTATCATTTAGTTAATGCTTCTCTCATTGGCTGCCACAAAATATATAAAGGCTCCTCTGAGGAAGTGAATGGTTGCATGCACGAAATGCATCAGTTTCTTGGGAGTATACTGGTAATCTGTATGTTCCACATTATATAAACGGTTACCTAGTACTGGCATAGAAAGGACTCTGTCTTTATTTAGATTTTATATCCTACGAACTAGATCAGTTTACACTTTTAGGAAATTTTAAGTAGGCTTTTCTGCCATCAAGATCTATGTTTGCTCAAAGCTTTTTAAACTTTTAATATTTTAACATTTTCTTTTTGGCAAGATTTTAAGCAAAAATTAACAGTGCAGGAAATGAATTTACATAAGACGAAAGAGGTTGCTACTTCTCTCCTCATATTCTGTATTGTGATATTAACAGTTCTTATACTGCAATTTATTAAACCACGTTGATGAGGTTCCAACCCTCATTGTACAGAATGAGGTTTGTCTTTGCCAAATATATTGAAAAAAAGAGTTAGTAAAAGGAAGAATCAAAGCACAAACTAAAAGCTCATGAATAAAAACTCACTGTATCTGAAATCTAGAATATTTAAATTAAGATTTATTAAATGTTAATTAAATAAAATACTTCTTAAATAAAAATACGTCAAACATATGTAAAACCGTATATTATATTATAGTATATATAAATAGGTTGGCCAGCTTTACTAAAACTTTAAAAAGCATCAATATTGCTCTATATATTAACACATACAAAGAAAAGTCTTGGTGTAGTGGAACTCTTCCACGCGTTCCTGATAAAAGAATGTTCAAAATGAGGTTTGAATAGGCAAATCTAGGATTCTAGTTATTGGTTACAAATCCAAACATTCCAAAGGAAAGATTAAGCCCTCACAGCTACAAAGACAACCATATCCATAGCCTGTATTAGTACTGGAACGGCAGGTAAAAATTGGGTATATTTGGCAACAAATACAGTCTAAGGGCCCCATATATTGAAATGTGTGCGGACAGCTTCTCAACTTGAAAAGCTGTCTGCACGCCCTCCCAGCAATCGGGCAGCAGACCTGTTTGTGCGCTGGCCCATATGCAGCATTACACACTCCTACTGAAGTCTCAATAGGACAATTTTAGAAATCCATTAGTAGCAACACATTTCAGCTGCGGTCCGCAGCCTTTACCAAATATTTTAAAAATTGCTGTAAGACTATGGTAACACAAGGTTCTATAAATTGTAAAGCACAGTTACCGTCTTAAAGCATGTTTTTTGGGACTGTTTTCCGTAAGAAAATAATAGAGCAGCAAACAGTTAAAACCCAATCACAAAGACTCAATAGCGGAAATTCCATTTAAGATGATTAAAGTGCTATATCTTACATTCAGTAAAACATGAATATGAAATAAAAAGAAAGATTGTAACAACAGAATTGCTAACTGTCTTTTCTAGACGTTGAAGTTGTGATTTTCATATTTTCACATTTCTTACAGAGTTTATTAGATGTCTATTAAAAACATACACATATATAAATATCTATCCGACTTACTACTGATGAAATATACAATAGTGCTGAATATATACAAAAAACATAGAACACCAGTCAAAACAAATAGCGCTTAGAGTAAAAAGTTATTTTATTAATGCAAAAAAAGCTTAAAATCCATACATAGATGTCAGCTTGCTCCTAATATTGTCTTACGCGTTTCGGCCCCCTGGCCTTATTCATAGACATCAATCAATGCTGAATATATGTTTAATGAATCTCGACCATATAGTCAATTATATATCTAAAATGGTGCAGTGGCCATTTCAGAGTGTATTTCACATGCACAAGCAAGATAATAGACATTTTCCTAATTGTTTTACAGTGCTCACAATGTAGGTATTACCCTCCCACCTGACACCTTCCACCTCCCTGATATCTCCCACCCACATTCCCCACCACAATCTTGGGTACTTACACACAGGGTGCTAGTATTAAGGTTTAGTGCTTTTTTTTTAAAATTAATTTTGTTTACTTTCTGCAGTGTAGGAGCCCCCTTACTCTCCCACTCCCTGATCCCTCCCAAACAGCTCTACCACCCACATTCCTCACCACCATCTTAGGTACTGACAGACAGGTTGAAAGTATGAAGTTTTAGGCTTCTAAAAATTAATTAATTGTATTTACTTTATGCAGTGTAGGATCCCCCCTTCACTACCTGATCCCTACCAAACAGCTCTCTAACCTTCCCTCCTCCCAATGGTCTCTTCCATCTTGGGTACTGGCAGCTGACTGCTAGTTCCTAGATTATAGCTATTTTTTAGTATTTAGTTCATTTATTATTTTTTTTATCTGTAGTGTAGGGGTCCCCCACCTCCCTGCGATCATTAAAGGGACTCTCAATCAAAATTAAACTTTCATAATACAGATAGAGCATGCCATTTTAAACAACTTTCCAATTAACTTCCATTAATAAAATGTGCACAGTCTTTTTATATTTAAACTTTTTGAGTCACTAGCTCCTACTGGGCATGTGCAAGAATTAAGTGTGTATGCATTTGTGAATGGCTGATGGCTGTCACATGGTATGTGTATGCATTTGTGAATAGCTGATGGCTGTCACATGGTACAGGAGCAGTGGAAAAAAAAACATAACTTTTAAAATTGTCAGAAAAAAATCTACTACTCATTTGAAGTTCAGACTAAGGGGGGTAGTTATCAACGTGTCTACTTTTCCTGCCTTCGCCGGTTCAATACGCCCGCCTAAGCTCGCCTCACATCGCCGCCACGGACCTGCAAAAATTCGCCTAAGTTATCAAAAAAGCTGTCAAAAAGCCGCGCACCAAGTACGGGGCGATGAGCAGCGGACTGTGAGAGTTATCACTCATCCGATCTCGCTGCTCTTTGGCTTTTTTACAGCTTTCTTGCTAGCCTGTCACTAAGCACCAACACTAAACTACACTGTTCTACCCCCTATACCGGCGCCCCCGGAGCCCCCCGCAACTAAATAAAGTTAGTATCCCCTAAACCGCCGCTCCTAGACCCCGCCGCAACTCTTATAAATGTATTAACCCCTAAACCGCCGCTCCCGGACACCGCCGCAACCTACATTATACCTATTAACCCCTATCCTGCCCCCCCTATACCGTTGCCCTCTATAATAAAGTTATTAACCCCTATCCTGCTGATCCCGCACCTCGCCGCAACTAAATAGTTTAACCCCTAAACCGCCACTCCCTGACCCCGCCGCAACCTATATTAAACTTATTAACCCCTATCCTGCCCCCCACTACACCGTCGCCACTATAATAAATTTATTAACCCCTATCCTGCCCCCCACTACACCACCGCCACTGTAATAAAATTATTAACCCCTAAACCTAAGTCTAACACTAACCCTAACTCCCCCCTAACTTAAATATTAATTAAATAAATCTAAATAATATTTCTATTATGAACTAAATTAATCCTATTTAAAACTAAATACTTACCTTTAAAATAAACCCTAATATAGCTACAATATAAATAATAATTATATTGTAGCTATGTTAGGATTTATTTTTGTTTTACAGGCAAATTTAAATTTATTTTAACTAGGTACAATAGCTATTAAATAGTTATTAACTATTTAATAGCTACCTAGCTAAAATAAAGAGAAATTAACCTGTAAAATAAAAACTAACCTAAGTTACAATTACACCTAACACTACACTATACTTTAATAAATTATTCCTATTTAAAACTAAATACTTACCTGTAAAATAAACCCTAAGATAGCTACAATATAATTAATAATTACATTGTAGCTATCTTAGGATTTATATTTATTTTACAGGTAACTTTGTATTTATTTTAGCTAGTTAGAATAGTTATTAAATAGTTATTAACTATTTAATAACTACCTAGCTAAAAGAAATACAAAATTACCTGTAAAATAAATCCTAACCTAAGTTACAATTAAACCTAACGCTACACTATCATTACATTAATTAAATAAATTAACTACAAATAACTACAATTAAATACAATTACATAAACTAACTAAAGTACAAAAAATAAAAAAAGCTAAGTTACAAAAAATAAAAAAAATAAGTTACAAACATTTAAAAAATATTACAACAATTTTAAGCTACTTACACCTAATCTAAGCCTCCTAATAAAATAACAAAGCCCCCCAAAATAAAAAATGCCCTACCCTATTCTAAATTAAAAAAGTTCAAAGCTCTTTTACCTTACCAGCCCTTAAAAGGGCCTTTCATGGGGCATGCCCCAAAAAATTCAGCTCTTTTTCCTGTAAAAGAAAAATACAACCCCCAACATTAAAACCCACCACCCACATACCCCTAATCTAACCCAAACCCCCCTTAAAAAAACCTAACACTAATCCCCTGAAGATTATCCTACCTTGAGTGGTCTTCACTCAGCCGAAAAGCGATGGAACCGAAGAGGAGATCCGGAGCGGCAGAAGTTATCCTCCAAGGGGCGCTGAAGAAATCTTCCATCCGATGAAGTGATCCTCCAAGCGGCGCTGAAGAAGTCTTCCATCCGATGAAGTGATCCTCCAAGCGGCGCTGAAGAAGTCTTCCATCCGGGCGATGTCATCTTCCAAGCGGGGTCTTCAATCTTCTTCTTCAGGATCCATCTTCATTCCGCCGACGCGGAACATCCTTCTTTCCCGACGGACTACCGACGAATGAAGGCTCCTTTAAGGGACGTCATCCAAGATGGGGTCCCTTCAATTCCGATTGGCTGATAGGATTCTATCAGCCAATCGGAATTAAGATAGGAAAAATCTGATTGGCTGATTGAATCAGCCAATCAGATTGAGCTCACATTCTATTGGCTGATCGGAACAGCCAATAGAATGCGAGCTCAATCTGATTGGCTGATTGGATCAGCCAATCAGATTGAACTTCAATCTGATTGGCTGATTCAATCAGCCAATCAGATTTTTCCTACCTTAATTCCGATTGGCTGATAGAATCTTGGATGACATCCCTTAAAGGAGCCTTCATTCGTCGGTAGTCCGTCGGGAAAGAATGATGTTCCGCGACGGCGGAATGAAGATGGATCCTTAAGAAGAAGATTGAAGACCCCGCTTGGAAGATGACATCGCTCGGATCGAAGACTTCTTCAGCACCACTTGGAAGATCACTTCATTGGATGGAAGATTTCTTCAGCGCCCCTTGGATGATCACTTCTGCCGCTCCGGATCTCCTCTTCAGTTCCATCACTGCTCGGCTGAGTGAAGACGACTAAAGGTAGGATGATCTTCAGAGGGGTAGTGTTAGGTTTTTTTTAAGGGGGGTTTGGGTTAGATTAGAGGTATGTGGGTGGTGGGTTTTAATGTTGGGGGGGTTGTATTTTTCTTTTACAGGCAAAAGAGCTGAATTTTTTGGGGCATGCCCCACGAAAGGCCCTTTTAAGGGCTGGTAAGGTAAAAGAGCTTTGAACTTTTTTAATTTAGAATAGGGTAGGGCATTTTTTTTATTATGGGGGGCTTTGTTATTTTATTAGGGGGCTTAGATTAGGTGTAAGTAGCTTAAAATTGTTGTAATATTTTTGAAATGTTTGTAACTTATTTTTTTTATTTTTTTGTAACTTAGCTTTTTTTATTTTTTGTACTTTAGTTAGTTTATGTAATTGTATTTAATTGTAGTTATTTGTAGGTAATTTATTTAATTAATTTAATGATAGTGTAGTGTTAGATTTAATTGTAACTTAGGTTAGGATTTATTTTACAGGTAATTTTGTATTTCTTTTAGCTAGGTAGTTATTAAATAGTTAATAACTATTTAATAACTATTCTAACTAGCTAAAATAAATACAAAGTTACCTGTAAAATAAATATAAATCCTAAGATAGCTACAATGTAATTATTAATTATATTGTAGCTATCTTAGGGTTTATTTTATAGGTAAGTATTTAGTTTTAAATAGGAATAATTTATTCAAGTATAGTGTAGTGTTAGGTGTAATTGTAACTTAGGTTATTTTTTATTTTACAGGTAAATTTCTCTTTATTTTAGCTAGGTATCTATTAAATAGTTAATAACTATTTTATAGCTATTGTACCTAGTTAAAATAAATTTAAATTTGCCTGTAAAATAAAAATAAATCCTAAGATAGCTACAATATAATTATTATTTATATTGTAGCTATATTAGGGTTTATTTTAAAGGTAAGTATTTAGTTTTAAATAGGATTAATTTAGTTCATAATAGAAATATTATTTAGTTTTATTTAATTAATATTTAAGTTAGGGGGTGTTAGGGTTAGTGTTAGACTTAGGTTTAGGGGTTAATAATTTTATTACAGTGGCGGCGGTGTAGTGGGGGGCAGGATAGGGGTTAATAAATTTATTATAGTGGCGACGGTGTAGTGGGGGGCAGGATAGGGGTTAATAATTTATTACAGTGGTGGCGGTGTAGTGGGGGGCAGGATAGGGTTAATAAATGTATTACAGTGGCGACGGTGTAGGGGGGGCAGGATAGGGGTTAATAAATTTAATATAGTTTGCGGCGGGGTCAGGGAGCGGCGGTTTAGGGGTTAATACATATATTATAGTTGCGGCGGGGTCAGGGAGCGGAGGTTTAGGGGTTAATACATATATTATAGTTGCGGCGGGGTCAGGGAGCGGCGATTTAGGGGTTAACATGTTTATTATAGCTTGGGGTGGGCTCCGGGAGCGGCGGTTTAGGGGGTAAACATTTTATTTAGTCGCGGCGGTGTAGGGGGGACAGATTAGGTGTGTTTAGACTTGGGGTACATGTTAGGGTGTTAGGTGCAGACATCTCCCATAGGAATCAATGGGATGTCTATCAGCAGCGAACATGAACTTTCGCTATGGTCAGACTCCCATTGATTCCTATGGGATCCACCGCCTCCAGGGCGGCGGATTGAAAACCAGGTACGCTGGGCCGTAAAAGTGCCGAGCGTACCTGCTAGTTTTTTGATAACTAGCAAAAGTAGTCAGATTCGATCTGTGTCGGACTGAGTCCGGCGGAGCGAAGCTTACGTCACAAAATTCTACTTTTGCCGGTATCTGGGGCTTGATAACTAAGGCGAATCAGCCTCGCCACAAATACGCTTGCGGAATTCCAGCGTATTTGAGGTTGACGGCTTGATAACTAACCCCCTGTGGAGCCTACTTATCAAGCTGTCAACTGTGCTGCATTCGCCGGCACCAATACTCTCGCCTGACATCGCCTAACTTTGCTGCCGCAGACCTGAATACATTCTCCATAGTTACCAAAAACGCTGTCAAAAAGCAGCGCACCAAGTACAGGGCGATGAGCAGCGGACTGTTGTTAACTAACAGTCATCGATCTCGCTGCTCTTCAGCTTTTTCCCAGCTTTATTTGTATACTTTCACTAAACACCGCCACCATATTAAACTGTTTAACCCTTATCCCGCCGCTCCCGGACCCCGCCGCAACTAAATAAAGTTATTAACCCCTAAACCGCCGCTCCCGGAGCCCACCGCCACTCTAATAAACGTATTAACTCCTATTCCTCTGCTCCTGGAGCCCACTGCCACCTACATGATACTTATTAACCCATAATCTGCCGCCCCCTACAACGCCGCCACGTACATAAAGTTATTAACCCCTATCCTTCCGCTCCCGGAGCCCACCGCAACTAAATAAATGTATTAACCCCTAAACCGCCAGCCCCCCACATCACCATAAACTAAATTAACCTATTAACCTCTAAACCTAACAACCCGCTAACTTTATATTAAATATTAACTCATCCCTATCTTATAATAAATTTAAACTTACCTTTAGATTTAAATTAAACTATTTTAAACTATTAATTAACCTAGTCTAACTATTATAATAAAATTACATTAAACTATATTAAACTATTAATTAACCTACTCTAACTATTATAATAAAATTACATTAAACTATATTAAATTAATAATTAACCTACGCTAACTATTATAATAAAATTACATTAAACTATATTAAAAGAAAAATAAATCTAACCTAACTTTTATACTAAAATTACAATAAACTACAAATTAAATTAACTATATTATATATTTAAAAACCTAACCTACTCGAATAATTTATATATACACAAAAAAATTACAAAGTTACAAAAAACTAACTAAGTTACAAAAAATAACAAACACTAAGTTACACAAAAAATAAACACTAAGTTACAAAAAATAAAAAAGAAATTATCAAAGCTTTAAACTAATTACACCTAATCTAAGGGCCCTATGATAATAAAAAAGCCCCCCCAAAATAAAAAAAAACCCTAGCCTACAATAAACTACAAATAGCCCTTACTAGGGCCTTTTGCGGGGCATTGCCCCAAAGTAATCAGCTCTTTTACCTGTAAATAAAAAATACAAATACCCCCCCCCAACAGTAAAACCCACCACCCACACAACCAACCCCCAAAATAAAAAGCTAATCTAAAAAAAAACTAAGCTCCCCATTGCCCTGAAAAGGGCATCTGGATGGGCATTGCCCTTAAAAGGGCATTTAGCTCTGTTGCAGCCTAAGACCTAATCTAAAACTAAAACCCACCCAATAAACCCTTAAAAAAATCCTAACACTAACCCCAGAAGATTTACTTACAGTTTTGAAGATCCGACATCCATCCTCCAAGAAGCCGGGAGAAGTCCTCAACGAAGTGGCCGAAGTCTTCATCCAAGCCCGCAGAAGTCTTCACCCAGATGGCATCTTCTATCTTTATCCGGCGAAGAGCAGCACCATCTTCAAGACATCCAACGTGGAGTATCCTCTTCTGACGACGACTACCGACGAATGAAGGATCCAATCAGCCAATAGGATTGAGCTCGCATTCTTTTGGCTGATTGGATCAGTACTCTGAGAGAATATATATATATATATATATATATATATACTGTATATATATATATTTTTTTTATTTACAGAAATAATATATATTTTTTTCTCACAAACATAATTGATACATTACTTTTATTCCTTTTTACAATGAAGGATCTGAAATACTTTGATATTATAAAATAAATTGAATAAATAACTTTTAAATTTTAGTCTAATTCAAAATGTACAATATCTGTCTTTTTATAATCCGGGAGACTGCTTTAATATTACAGTTACTCAGAAGTGAACTAATGAGCTGGGATGTGAGAAATGCACAATTCACGCAGACTTAGCTCACATGTAGAATAAAAGAAGCTGTGTGAAGAAAATCAATGGTTTTTACAAGTGAACTATCCACAAGGTGTCTCTGTATTTGACAAAGCCTCAAACTCAGTGATTTAAAGCTCAGGATGCATTCAGCTAACTAGAGAACACAGGCAAAAGCCAGAGGGATGAATATGTATTCAGAGCTGTCACAGATCACCCAAGTTAGCGAAGACAACATGCTTCTTATTATCTCTCATTATGAAGCAATCTTGTATGGGCTGTATAAAACCTTAGCTGCGCTTATTTACTGCATCACATTGATTCTGATGCACTCAAACATATATAGATATAAGATTCATAAGGCATATACTGTATCTGTCAGTGACGTATTTAGGTTTTGTGCTGCCCTAGGCACTCAAAATTCAGCCCCCCCCCCCAAAGTTTTAGGCCTTTTTTCCCCTTAATATTTTTTTGGGTCAGTGTGTAAAATGTTTTTGTTTGTTTGTTTTTTCATAACAATTCAAAAGAAAGTGGGATAGCAAAACACTTGCATACAGGTGGGTTGAATTGCATGCATCTCATACCATTTTCTCCCTGAGAGAAGGGAGAGAAAAGGAGAGGGGAGAAAAGGGAGGGAAAGGAAAGAAGAAAGAGAGAGAGAAGAGAAAAGGGGGAGGGAAAGAATGGAGTGAAAGAAGGGAGGGATGGATGGAGGGAAAAAAGAAGGAAGGAAGTTGAAGGAGGAAGGGAAAGAAGAGAGAGAAGAGGAAGAGAGGGAAAGAAGAATACACTTTTAAACAATCACTGCCCTTCACATACAACAACATACATTAATTATAATCATTCAAGTAGTGAAACTTTTTAAGTGTCCGTTTACTATTTACTCTGTGGGTTCATGAATGCAGAGAAAGCTAGCTATTAGTAGCTCACATACATTAGCACTGCGAGTTTATGATTAGACATCACATGAATGCAGAGAAAGCTAGCTATTAGTAGCTCACTTACATTAGCACTGAGAGTTTATGATTAGACATCACATGAATGCAGAGACAGCTAGCTATTAGTAGCTAACATACATTAGCACTGAGAGTTTATGATTAGACATCACATGAATGCAGAGAAAGCTAGCTATTAGTAGCTCACATACATTAGCACTGAGAGTTTATGATTAGACATCACATGAATGCAGAGAAAGCTAGCTATTAGTACCTAACATACATTAGCACTGAGAGTTTATGATTAGACATCACATGAATGCAGAGACAGCTAGCTATTAGTAGCTAACATACATTAGCACTGCGAGTTTATGATTAGACATCACATGAATGCAGAGAAAGCTAGCTATTAGTAGCTCACATACATTAGCGCTGAGAGTTTATGATTAGACATCACATGAATGCAGAGAAAGCTAGCTATTAGTACCTAACATACATTAGCACTGAGAGTTTATGATTAGACATCACATGAATGCAGAGAAAGCCAGCTATTAGTAGCTAACATACATTAGCGCTGAGAGTTTATGATTAGACATCACATGAATGCAGAGAAAGCCAGCTATTAGTAGCTAACATACATTAGCGCTGAGAGTTTATGATTAGACATCACATGAATGCAGAGAAAGCTAGCTATTAGTAGCTCACATACATTAGCGCTGAGAGTTTATGATTAGACATCACATGAATGCAGAGAAAGCTAGCTATTATTACCTAACATACATTAGCACTGAGAGTTTATGAGTTTATGATTAGACATCACATGAATGCAGAGAAAGCTAGCTATTAGTAGCTAACATACATTAGCACTGATAGTTTATGATTAGACATCACATGAATGCAGAGAAAGCCAGCTATTAGTACCTAACATACATTAGCACTGAGAGTTTATGATTAGACATCACATGAATGCAGAGAAAGCGAGCTATTAGTAGCTAACATACATTAGCACTGAGAGTTTATGATTAGACATCACATGAATGCAGAGAAAGCTAGCTATTGGTAGCTAACATACATTAGCGCTGAGAGTTTATGATTAGACATCACATGAATGCAGAGAAAGCTAGCTATTAGTAGCTAACATACATTAGCACTGAGAGTTTATGATTAGACATCACATGAATGCAGAGAAAGCTAGCTATTAGTAGCTAACATACATTAGCAATGCGAGTTTATGATTAGACATCACATGAATGCAGAGAAAGCTAGCTATTAGTAGCTAACATACATTAGCACTAAGAGTTTATGATTAGACATCACATGAATGCAGAGAACGCTAGCTATTAGTAGCTAACATACATTAGCGCTGAGAGTTTATGATTAGACATCACATGAATGCAGAGAAAGCTAGCTATTAGTAGCTAACATACATTAGCACTGAGAGTTTATGATTAGACATCACATGAATGCAGAGAAAGCTAGCTATTAGTAGCTAACATACATTAGCACTGAGAGTTTATGATTAGACATCACATGAATGCAGAGAAAGCTAGCTATTAGTAGCTCACATACATTAGCACTGAGAGTTTATGATTAGACATCACATGAATGCAGAGAAAGCTAGCTATTGGTAGCTAACATACATTAGCGCTGAGCGTTTATGATTAGACATCACATGAATGCAGAGAAAGCTAGCTATTGGTAGCTAACATACATTAGCGCTGAGAGTTTATGATTAGACATCACATGAATGCAGAGAAAGCTAGCTATTAGTAGCTAACATACATTAGCACTGAGAGTTTATGATTAGACATCACATGAATGCAGAGAAAGCTAGCTATTAGTAGCTAACATACATTAGCACTGCGAGTTTATGATTAGACATCACATGAATGCAGAGAAAGCTAGCTATTAGTAGCTAACATACATTAGCACTGAGAGTTTATGATTAGACATCACATGAATGCAGAGAACGCTAGCTATTAGTAGCTAACATACATTAGCGCTGAGAGTTTATGATTAGACATCACATGAATGCAGAGAAAGCTAGCTATTAGTAGCTAACATACATTAGCACTGATAGTTTATGATTAGACATCACATGAATGCAGAGAAAGCTAGCTATTAGTAGCTAACATACATTAGCACTGAGAGTTTATGATTACACATCACATGAATGCAGAGCAAGCGAGCTATTAGTAGCTAACATACATTAGCACTGAGAGTTTATGATTAGACATCACATGAATGCAGAAAAAGCTAGCTATTAGTAGCTAACATACATTAGCACTGAGAGTTTATGATTAGACATCACATGAATGCAGAGCAAGCGAGCTATTAGTAGCTAACATATATTAGCACTGAGAGTTTATGATTAGACATCACATGAATGCAGAAAAAGCTAGCTATTAGTAGCTAACATACATTAGCACTGAGAGTTTATGATTAGATATCACAAGCTGATCTAAGCAGTGCACAGACGCATCCAGTCTGTTAGTTACTAAGACCTGCAATAAGCACTGCGCTCGCAGACCCAGCACAGATGATAAGGGGAGGCAGCATATCGGCACAGGATGCATTCAGCTAACTAGAGAACACAGGCAAAAGCCAGAGGGATGAATATTCAGAGCTGTCACAGATCACCCAAGTTAGCGAAGACAACATGCTTCTTATTATCTCTCATTATGAAGCAATCTTGCATGGGCTGTATAAAACCTTAGCTGCGCTTATTTACTGCATCACATTGATTCTGATGCACTCAAACATATATAGATATAAGATTCATAAGGCATATACTGTATCTGTCAGTGACGTATTTAGGTTTTGTGCTGCCCTAGGCACTCAAAATTCAGCGCCCCCCCAAAGTTTTAGGCCTTTTTTCCCCTTAATATTTTTTTGGGTCAGTGTGTAAAATGTTTTTGTTTGTTTGTTTTTTCATAACAATTCAAAAGAAAGTGGGATAGCAAAACACTTGCATACAGGTGGGTTGAATTGCATGCATCTCATACCATTTTCTCCCTGAGAGAAGGGAGAGAAAAGGAGAGGGGAGAAAAGGGAGGGAAAGGAAAGAAGAAAGAGAGGGAGAGAGAGAGAAGAGAAAAGGGGGAGGGAAAGAATGGAGTGAAAGAAGGGAGGGATGGAGGGAAAAAAGAAGGAAGGAAGTTGAAGGAGGAAGGGAAAGAAGAGAGAGAAGAGGAAGAGAGGGAAAGAAGAATACACTTTTAAACAATCACTGCCCTTCACATACAACAACATACATTAATTATAATCATTCAAGTAGTGAAACTTTTTAAGTGTCCGTTTACTATTTACTCTGTGGGTTCATGAATGCAGAGAAAGCTAGCTATTAGTAGCTCACATACATTAGCACTGCGAGTTTATGATTAGACATGAATGCAGAGAAAGCTAGCTATTAGTAGCTAACATACATTAGCACTGAGAGTTTATGATTAGACATCACATGAATGCAGAGAAAGCTAGCTATTAGTAGCTAACATACATTAGCACTGCGAGTTTATGATTAGACATCACATGAATGCAGAGAAAGCTAGCTATTAGTAGCTAACATACATTAGCACTGCGAGTTTATGATTAGACATCACATGAATGCAGAGAACGCTAGCTATTAGTAGCTAACATACATTAGCGCTGAGAGTTTATGATTAGACATCACATGAATGCAGAGTAAGCTAGCTATTAGTAGCTAACATACATTAGCACTGATAGTTTATGATTAGACATCACATGAATGCAGAGAAAGCTAGCTATTAGTAGCTAACATACATTAGCACTGAGAGTTTATGATTACACATCACATGAATGCAGAGCAAGCGAGCTATTAGTAGCTAACATACATTAGCACTGAGAGTTTATGATTAGACATCAGATGAATGCAGAAAAAGCTAGCTATTAGTAGCTAACATACATTAGCACTGAGAGTTTATGATTAGACATCACATGAATGCAGAGCAAGCGAGCTATTAGTAGCTAACATATATTAGCACTGAGAGTTTATGATTAGACATCACATGAATGCAGAAAAAGCTAGCTATTAGTAGCTAACATACATTAGCACTGAGAGTTTATGATTAGATATCACAAGCTGATCTAAGCAGTGCACAGACGCATCCAGTCTGTTAGTTACTAAGACCTGCAATAAGCACTGCGCTCGCAGACCCAGCACAGATGATAAGGGGAGGCAGCATATCGGCACAGGATGCATTCAGCTAACTAGAGAACACAGGCAAAAGCCAGAGGGATGAATATTCAGAGCTGTCACAGATCACCCAAGTTAGCGAAGACAACATGCTTCTTATTATCTCTCATTATGAAGCAATCTTGCATGGGCTGTATAAAACCTTAGCTGCGCTTATTTACTGCATCACATTGATTCTGATGCACTCAAACATATATAGATATAAGATTCATAAGGCATATACTGTATCTGTCAGTGACGTATTTAGGTTTTGTGCTGCCCTAGGCACTCAAAATTCAGCGCCCCCCCCCAAAGTTTTAGGCCTTTTTTCCCCTTAATATTTTTTTGGGTCAGTGTGTAAAATGTTTTTGTTTGTTTGTTTTTTCATAACAATTCAAAAGAAAGTGGGATAGCAAAACACTTGCATACAGGTGGGTTGAATTGCATGCATCTCATACCATTTTCTCCCTGAGAGAAGGGAGAGAAAAGGAGAGGGGAGAAAAGGGAGGGAAAGGAAAGAAGAAAGAGAGGGAGAGAGAGAGAAGAGAAAAGGGGGAGGGAAAGAATGGAGTGAAAGACATCACATGAATGCAGAGAACGCTAGCTATTAGTAGCTAACATACATTAGCGCTGAGAGTTTATGATTAGACATCACATGAATGCAGAGAAAGCTAGCTATTAGTAGCTAACATACATTAGCACTGATAGTTTATGATTAGACATCACATGAATGCAGAGAAAGCTAGCTATTAGTAGCTAACATACATTAGCACTGAGAGTTTATGATTACACATCACATGAATGCAGAGCAAGCGAGCTATTAGTAGCTAACATACATTAGCACTGAGAGTTTATGATTAGACATCACATGAATGCAGAGAAAGCTAGCTATTAGTACCTAACATACATTAGCACTGAGAGTTTATGATTAGACATCACATGAATGCAGAGACAGCTAGCTATTAGTAGCTAACATACATTAGCACTGCGAGTTTATGATTAGACATCACATGAATGCAGAGAAAGCTAGCTATTAGTAGCTCACATACATTAGCGCTGAGAGTTTATGATTAGACATCACATGAATGCAGAGAAAGCTAGCTATTAGTACCTAACATACATTAGCACTGAGAGTTTATGATTAGACATCACATGAATGCAGAGAAAGCCAGCTATTAGTAGCTAACATACATTAGCGCTGAGAGTTTATGATTAGACATCACATGAATGCAGAGAAAGCCAGCTATTAGTAGCTAACATACATTAGCGCTGAAAGTTTATGATTAGACATCACATGAATGCAGAGAAAGCTAGCTATTAGTAGCTCACATACATTAGCGCTGAGAGTTTATGATTAGACATCACATGAATGCAGAGAAAGCTAGCTATTAGTACCTAACATACATTAGCACTGAGAGTTTATGAGTTTATGATTAGACATCACATGAATGCAGAGAAAGCTAGCTATTAGTAGCTAACATACATTAGCACTGATAGTTTATGATTAGACATCACATGAATGCAGAGAAAGCCAGCTATTAGTACCTAACATACATTAGCACTGAGAGTTTATGATTAGACATCACATGAATGCAGAGAAAGCTAGCTATTAGTAGCTAACATACATTAGCACTGAGAGTTTATGATTAGACATCACATGAATGCAGAGAAAGCTAGCTATTGGTAGCTAACATACATTAGCGCTGAGAGTTTATGATTAGACATCACATGAATGCAGAGAAAGCTAGCTATTAGTAGCTAACATACATTAGCACTGAGAGTTTATGATTAGACATCACATGAATGCAGAGAAAGCTAGCTATTAGTAGCTAACATACATTAGCGCTGAGAGTTTATGATTAGACATCACATGAATGCAGAGAAAGCTAGCTATTAGTAGCTCACATACATTAGCACTAAGAGTTTATGATTAGACATCACATGAATGCAGAGAACGCTAGCTATTAGTAGCTAACATACATTAGCGCTGAGAGTTTATGATTAGACATCACATGAATGCAGAGAAAGCTAGCTATTAGTAGCTAACATACATTAGCACTGAGAGTTTATGATTAGACATCACATGAATGCAGAGAAAGCTAGCTATTAGTAGCTAACATACATTAGCACTGAGAGTTTTTGATTAGACATCACATGAATGCAGAGAAAGCTAGCTATTAGTAGCTCACATACATTAGCACTGAGAGTTTATGATTAGACATCACATGAATGCAGAGAAAGCTAGCTATTGGTAGCTAACATACATTAGCGCTGAGCGTTTATGATTAGACATCACATGAATGCAGAGAAAGCTAGCTATTGGTAGCTAACATACATTAGCGCTGAGAGTTTATGATTAGACATCACATGAATGCAGAGAAAGCTAGCTATTAGTAGCTAACATACATTAGCACTGAGAGTTTATGATTAGACATCACATGAATGCAGAGAAAGCTAGCTATTAGTAGCTAACATACATTAGCACTGCGAGTTTATGATTAGACATCACATGAATGCAGAGAAAGCTAGCTATTAGTAGCTAACATACATTAGCACTGCGAGTTTATGATTAGACATCACATGAATGCAGAGAACGCTAGCTATTAGTAGCTAACATACATTAGCGCTGAGAGTTTATGATTAGACATCACATGAATGCAGAGAAAGCTAGCTATTAGTAGCTAACATACATTAGCACTGATAGTTTATGATTAGACATCACATGAATGCAGAGAAAGCTAGCTATTAGTAGCTAACATACATTAGCACTGAGAGTTTATGATTACACATCACATGAATGCAGAGCAAGCGAGCTATTAGTAGCTAACATACATTAGCACTGAGAGTTTATGATTAGACATCACATGAATGCAGAAAAAGCTAGCTATTAGTAGCTAACATACATTAGCACTGAGAGTTTATGATTAGACATCACATGAATGCAGAGCAAGCGAGCTATTAGTAGCTAACATATATTAGCACTGAGAGTTTATGATTAGACATCACATGAATGCAGAAAAAGCTAGCTATTAGTAGCTAACATACATTAGCACTGAGAGTTTATGATTAGATATCACAAGCTGATCTAAGCAGTGCACAGACGCATCCAGTCTGTTAGTTACTAAGACCTGCAATAAGCACTGCGCTCGCAGACCCAGCACAGATGATAAGGGGAGGCAGCATATCGGCACAGGATGCATTCAGCTAACTAGAGAACACAGGCAAAAGCCAGAGGGATGAATATTCAGAGCTGTCACAGATCACCCAAGTTAGCGAAGACAACATGCTTCTTATTATCTCTCATTATGAAGCAATCTTGCATGGGCTGTATAAAACCTTAGCTGCGCTTATTTACTGCATCACATTGATTCTGATGCACTCAAACATATATAGATATAAGATTCATAAGGCATATACTGTATCTGTCAGTGACGTATTTAGGTTTTGTGCTGCCCTAGGCACTCAAAATTCAGCGCCCCCCCAAAGTTTTAGGCCTTTTTTCCCCTTAATATTTTTTTGGGTCAGTGTGTAAAATGTTTTTGTTTGTTTGTTTTTTCATAACAATTCAAAAGAAAGTGGGATAGCAAAACACTTGCATACAGGTGGGTTGAATTGCATGCATCTCATACCATTTTCTCCCTGAGAGAAGGGAGAGAAAAGGAGAGGGGAGAAAAGGGAGGGAAAGGAAAGAAGAAAGAGAGGGAGAGAGAGAGAAGAGAAAAGGGGGAGGGAAAGAATGGAGTGAAAGAAGGGAGGGATGGAGGGAAAAAAGAAGGAAGGAAGTTGAAGGAGGAAGGGAAAGAAGAGAGAGAAGAGGAAGAGAGGGAAAGAAGAATACACTTTTAAACAATCACTGCCCTTCACATACAACAACATACATTAATTATAATCATTCAAGTAGTGAAACTTTTTAAGTGTCCGTTTACTATTTACTCTGTGGGTTCATGAATGCAGAGAAAGCTAGCTATTAGTAGCTCACATACATTAGCACTGCGAGTTTATGATTAGACATGAATGCAGAGAAAGCTAGCTATTAGTAGCTAACATACATTAGCACTGAGAGTTTATGATTAGACATCACATGAATGCAGAGAAAGCTAGCTATTAGTAGCTAACATACATTAGCACTGCGAGTTTATGATTAGACATCACATGAATGCAGAGAAAGCTAGCTATTAGTAGCTAACATACATTAGCACTGCGAGTTTATGATTAGACATCACATGAATGCAGAGAACGCTAGCTATTAGTAGCTAACATACATTAGCGCTGAGAGTTTATGATTAGACATCACATGAATGCAGAGTAAGCTAGCTATTAGTAGCTAACATACATTAGCACTGATAGTTTATGATTAGACATCACATGAATGCAGAGAAAGCTAGCTATTAGTAGCTAACATACATTAGCACTGAGAGTTTATGATTACACATCACATGAATGCAGAGCAAGCGAGCTATTAGTAGCTAACATACATTAGCACTGAGAGTTTATGATTAGACATCAGATGAATGCAGAAAAAGCTAGCTATTAGTAGCTAACATACATTAGCACTGAGAGTTTATGATTAGACATCACATGAATGCAGAGCAAGCGAGCTATTAGTAGCTAACATATATTAGCACTGAGAGTTTATGATTAGACATCACATGAATGCAGAAAAAGCTAGCTATTAGTAGCTAACATACATTAGCACTGAGAGTTTATGATTAGATATCACAAGCTGATCTAAGCAGTGCACAGACGCATCCAGTCTGTTAGTTACTAAGACCTGCAATAAGCACTGCGCTCGCAGACCCAGCACAGATGATAAGGGGAGGCAGCATATCGGCACAGGATGCATTCAGCTAACTAGAGAACACAGGCAAAAGCCAGAGGGATGAATATTCAGAGCTGTCACAGATCACCCAAGTTAGCGAAGACAACATGCTTCTTATTATCTCTCATTATGAAGCAATCTTGCATGGGCTGTATAAAACCTTAGCTGCGCTTATTTACTGCATCACATTGATTCTGATGCACTCAAACATATATAGATATAAGATTCATAAGGCATATACTGTATCTGTCAGTGACGTATTTAGGTTTTGTGCTGCCCTAGGCACTCAAAATTCAGCGCCCCCCCCCAAAGTTTTAGGCCTTTTTTCCCCTTAATATTTTTTTGGGTCAGTGTGTAAAATGTTTTTGTTTGTTTGTTTTTTCATAACAATTCAAAAGAAAGTGGGATAGCAAAACACTTGCATACAGGTGGGTTGAATTGCATGCATCTCATACCATTTTCTCCCTGAGAGAAGGGAGAGAAAAGGAGAGGGGAGAAAAGGGAGGGAAAGGAAAGAAGAAAGAGAGGGAGAGAGAGAGAAGAGAAAAGGGGGAGGGAAAGAATGGAGTGAAAGACATCACATGAATGCAGAGAACGCTAGCTATTAGTAGCTAACATACATTAGCGCTGAGAGTTTATGATTAGACATCACATGAATGCAGAGAAAGCTAGCTATTAGTAGCTAACATACATTAGCACTGATAGTTTATGATTAGACATCACATGAATGCAGAGAAAGCTAGCTATTAGTAGCTAACATACATTAGCACTGAGAGTTTATGATTACACATCACATGAATGCAGAGCAAGCGAGCTATTAGTAGCTAACATACATTAGCACTGAGAGTTTATGATTAGACATCACATGAATGCAGAGAAAGCTAGCTATTAGTACCTAACATACATTAGCACTGAGAGTTTATGATTAGACATCACATGAATGCAGAGACAGCTAGCTATTAGTAGCTAACATACATTAGCACTGCGAGTTTATGATTAGACATCACATGAATGCAGAGAAAGCTAGCTATTAGTAGCTCACATACATTAGCGCTGAGAGTTTATGATTAGACATCACATGAATGCAGAGAAAGCTAGCTATTAGTACCTAACATACATTAGCACTGAGAGTTTATGATTAGACATCACATGAATGCAGAGAAAGCCAGCTATTAGTAGCTAACATACATTAGCGCTGAGAGTTTATGATTAGACATCACATGAATGCAGAGAAAGCCAGCTATTAGTAGCTAACATACATTAGCGCTGAAAGTTTATGATTAGACATCACATGAATGCAGAGAAAGCTAGCTATTAGTAGCTCACATACATTAGCGCTGAGAGTTTATGATTAGACATCACATGAATGCAGAGAAAGCTAGCTATTAGTACCTAACATACATTAGCACTGAGAGTTTATGAGTTTATGATTAGACATCACATGAATGCAGAGAAAGCTAGCTATTAGTAGCTAACATACATTAGCACTGATAGTTTATGATTAGACATCACATGAATGCAGAGAAAGCCAGCTATTAGTACCTAACATACATTAGCACTGAGAGTTTATGATTAGACATCACATGAATGCAGAGAAAGCTAGCTATTAGTAGCTAACATACATTAGCACTGAGAGTTTATGATTAGACATCACATGAATGCAGAGAAAGCTAGCTATTGGTAGCTAACATACATTAGCGCTGAGAGTTTATGATTAGACATCACATGAATGCAGAGAAAGCTAGCTATTAGTAGCTAACATACATTAGCACTGAGAGTTTATGATTAGACATCACATGAATGCAGAGAAAGCCAGCTATTAGTAGCTAACATACATTAGCGCTGAGAGTTTATGATTAGACATCACATGAATGCAGAGAAAGCTAGCTATTAGTAGCTCACATACATTAGCGCTGAGAGTTTATGATTAGACATCACATGAATGCAGAGAAAGCTAGCTATTAGTACCTAACATACATTAGCACTGAGAGTTTATGAGTTTATGATTAGACATCACATGAATGCAGAGAAAGCTAGCTATTAGTAGCTAACATACATTAGCACTGATAGTTTATGATTAGACATCACATAAATGCAGAGAAAGCCAGCTATTAGTACCTAACATACATTAGCACTGAGAGTTTATGATTAGACATCACATGAATGCAGAGAAAGCTAGCTATTAGTAGCTAACATACATTAGCACTGAGAGTTTATGATTAGACATCACATGAATGCAGAGAAAGCTAGCTATTGGTAGCTAACATACATTAGCGCTGAGAGTTTATGATTAGACATCACATGAATGCAGAGAAAGCTAGCTATTAGTAGCTAACATACATTAGCACTGAGAGTTTATGATTAGACATCACATGAATGCAGAGAAAGCTAGCTATTAGTAGCTAACATACATTAGCAATGCGAGTTTATGATTAGACATCACATGAATGCAGAGAAAGCTAGCTATTAGTAGCTAACATACATTAGCACTAAGAGTTTATGATTAGACATCACATGAATGCAGAGACAGCTAGCTATTAGTAGCTAACATACATTAGCACTAAGAGTTTATGATTAGACATCACATGAATGCAGAGACAGCTAGCTATTAGTAGCTAACATACATTAGCACTGCGAGTTTATGATTAGACATCACATGAATGCAGAGAAAGCTAGCTATTAGTAGCTCACATACATTAGCGCTGAGAGTTTATGATTAGACATCACATGAATGCAGAGAAAGCTAGCTATTAGTACCTAACATACATTAGCACTGAGAGTTTATGATTAGACATCACATGAATGCAGAGAAAGCCAGCTATTAGTAGCTAACATACATTAGCGCTGAGAGTTTATGATTAGACATCACATGAATGCAGAGAAAGCCAGCTATTAGTAGCTAACATACATTAGCGCTGAGAGTTTATGATTAGACATCACATGAATGCAGAGAAAGCTAGCTATTAGTAGCTCACATACATTAGCGCTGAGAGTTTATGATTAGACATCACATGAATGCAGAGAAAGCTAGCTATTAGTACCTAACATACATTAGCACTGAGAGTTTATGAGTTTATGATTAGACATCACATGAATGCAGAGAAAGCTAGCTATTAGTAGCTAACATACATTAGCACTGATAGTTTATGATTAGACATCACATGAATGCAGAGAAAGCCAGCTATTAGTACCTAACATACATTAGCACTGAGAGTTTATGATTAGACATCACATGAATGCAGAGAAAGCTAGCTATTAGTAGCTAACATACATTAGCACTGAGAGTTTATGATTAGACATCACATGAATGCAGAGAAAGCTAGCTATTGGTAGCTAACATACATTAGCGCTGAGAGTTTATGATTAGACATCACATGAATGCAGAGAAAGCTAGCTATTAGTAGCTAACATACATTAGCACTGAGAGTTTATGATTAGACATCACATGAATGCAGAGAAAGCTAGCTATTAGTAGCTAACATACATTAGCAATGCGAGTTTATGATTAGACATCACATGAATGCAGAGAAAGCTAGCTATTAGTAGCTAACATACATTAGCACTAAGAGTTTATGATTAGACATCACATGAATGCAGAGAACGCTAGCTATTAGTAGCTAACATACATTAGCGCTGAGAGTTTATGATTAGACATCACATGAATGCAGAGAAAGCTAGCTATTAGTAGCTAACATACATTAGCACTGAGAGTTTATGATTAGACATCACATGAATGCAGAGAAAGCTAGCTATTAGTAGCTAACATACATTAGCACTGAGAGTTTTTGATTAGACATCACATGAATGCAGAGAAAGCTAGCTATTAGTAGCTCACATACATTAGCACTGAGAGTTTATGATTAGACATCACATGAATGCAGAGAAAGCTAGCTATTGGTAGCTAACATACATTAGCGCTGAGCGTTTATGATTAGACATCACATGAATGCAGAGAAAGCTAGCTATTGGTAGCTAACATACATTAGCGCTGAGAGTTTATGATTAGACATCACATGAATGCAGAGAAAGCTAGCTATTAGTAGCTAACATACATTAGCACTGCGAGTTTATGATTAGACATCACATGAATGCAGAGAAAGCTAGCTATTAGTAGCTAACATACATTAGCACTGCGAGTTTATGATTAGACATCACATGAATGCAGAGAACGTTAGCTATTAGTAGCTAACATACATTAGCGCTGAGAGTTTATGATTAGACATCACATGAATGCAGAGAAAGCTAGCTATTAGTAGCTAACATACATTAGCACTGATAGTTTATGATTAGACATCACATGAATGCAGAGAAAGCTAGCTATTAGTAGCTAACATACATTAGCACTGAGAGTTTATGATTACACATCACATGAATGCAGAGCAAGCGAGCTATTAGTAGCTAACATACATTAGCACTGAGAGTTTATGATTAGACATCACATGAATGCAGAAAAAGCTAGCTATTAGTAGCTAACATACATTAGCACTGAGAGTTTATGATTAGACATCACATGAATGCAGAGCAAGCGAGCTATTAGTAGCTAACATATATTAGCACTGAGAGTTTATGATTAGACATCACATGAATGCAGAAAAAGCTAGCTATTAGTAGCTAACATACATTAGCACTGAGAGTTTATGATTAGATATCACAAGCTGATCTAAGCAGTGCACAGACGCATCCAGTCTGTTAGTTACTAAGACCTGCAATAAGCACTGCGCTCGCAGACCCAGCACAGATGATAAGGGGAGGCAGCATATCGGCACAGGATGCATTCAGCTAACTAGAGAACACAGGTAAAAGCCAGAGGGATGAATATTCAGAGCTGTCACAGATCACCCAAGTTAGCGAAGACAACATGCTTCTTATTATCTCTCATTATGAAGCAATCTTGCATGGGCTGTATAAAACCTTAGCTGCGCTTATTTACTGCATCACATTGATTCTGATGCACTCAAACATATATAGATATAAGATTCATAAGGCATATACTGTATCTGTCAGTGACGTATTTAGGTTTTGTGCTGCCCTAGGCACTCAAAATTCAGCGCCCCCCCCCAAAGTTTTAGGCCTTTTTTCCCCTTAATATTTTTTTGGGTCAGTGTGTAAAATGTTTTTGTTTGTTTGTTTTTTCATAACAATTCAAAAGAAAGTGGGATAGCAAAACACTTGCATACAGGTGGGTTGAATTGCATGCATCTCATACCATTTTCTCCCTGAGAGAAGGGAGAGAAAAGGAGAGGGGAGAAAAGGGAGGGAAAGGAAAGAAGAAAGAGAGGGAGAGAGAGAGAAGAGAAAAGGGGGAGGGAAAGAATGGAGTGAAAGAAGGGAGGGATGGAGGGAAAAAAGAAGGAAGGAAGTTGAAGGAGGAAGGGAAAGAAGAGAGAGAAGAGGAAGAGAGGGAAAGAAGAATACACTTTTAAACAATCACTGCCCTTCATATACAACAACATACATTAATTATAATCATTCAAGTAGTGAAACTTTTTAAGTGTCCGTTTACTATTTACTCTGTGGGTTCATGAATGCAGAGAAAGCTAGCTATTAGTAGCTCACATACATTAGCACTGCGAGTTTATGATTAGACATCACATGAATGCAGAGAAAGCTAGCTATTAGTAGCTCACATACATTAGCACTGAGAGTTTATGATTAGACATCACATGAATGCAGAGACAGCTAGCTATTAGTAGCTAACATACATTAGCACTGAGAGTTTATGATTAGACATCACATGAATGCAGAGAAAGCTAGCTATTAGTAGCTCACATACATTAGCACTGAGAGTTTATGATTAGACATCACATGAATGCAGAGAAAGCTAGCTATTAGTACCTAACATACATTAGCACTGAGAGTTTATGATTAGACATCACATGAATGCAGAGACAGCTAGCTATTAGTAGCTAACATACATTAGCACTGCAAGTTTATGATTAGACATCACATGAATGCAGAGAAAGCTAGCTATTAGTAGCTCACATACATTAGCGCTGAGAGTTTATGATTAGACATCACATGAATGCAGAGAAAGCTAGCTATTAGTACCTAACATACATTAGCACTGAGAGTTTATGATTAGACATCACATGAATGCAGAGAAAGCCAGCTATTAGTAGCTAACATACATTAGCGCTGAGAGTTTATGATTAGACATCACATGAATGCAGAGAAAGCCAGCTATTAGTAGCTAACATACATTAGCGCTGAGAGCTTATGATTAGACATCACATGAATGCAGAGAAAGCTAGCTATTAGTAGCTCACATACATTAGCGCTGAGAGTTTATGAATAGACATCACATGAATGCAGAGAAAGCTAGCTATTAGTACCTAACATACATTAGCACTGAGAGTTTATGAGTTTATGATTAGACATCACATGAATGCAGAGAAAGCTAGCTATTAGTAGCTAACATACATTAGCACTGATAGTTTATGATTAGACATCACATGAATGCAGAGAAAGCCATCTATTAGTACCTAACATACATTAGCACTGAGAGTTTATGATTAGACATCACATGAATGCAGAGAAAGCTAGCTATTAGTAGCTAACATACATTAGCACTGAGAGTTTATGATTAGACATCACATGAATGCAGAGAAAGCTAGCTATTGGTAGCTAACATACATTAGCGCTGAGAGTTTATGATTAGACATCACATGAATGCAGAGAAAGCTAGCTATTAGTAGCTAACATACATTAGCACTGAGAGTTTATGATTAGACATCACATGAATGCAGAGAAAGCTAGCTATTAGTAGCTAACATACATTAGCAATGCGAGTTTATGATTAGACATCACATGAATGCAGAGAAAGCTAGCTATTAGTAGCTAACATACATTAGCACTAAGAGTTTATGATTAGACATCACATGAATGCAGAGAACGCTAGCTATTAGTAGCTAACATACATTAGCGCTGAGAGTTTATGATTAGACATCACATGAATGCAGAGAAAGCTAGCTATTAGTAGCTAACATACATTAGCACTGAGAGTTTATGATTAGACATCACATGAATGCAGAGAAAGCTAGCTATTAGTAGCTAACATACATTAGCACTGAGAGTTTTTGATTAGACATCACATGAATGCAGAGAAAGCTAGCTATTAGTAGCTCACATACATTAGCACTGAGAGTTTATGATTAGACATCACATGAATGCAGAGAAAGCTAGCTATTGGTAGCTAACATACATTAGCGCTGAGCGTTTATGATTAGACATCACATGAATGCAGAGAAAGCTAGCTATTGGTAGCTAACATACATTAGCGCTGAGAGTTTATGATTAGACATCACATGAATGCAGAGAAAGCTAGCTATTAGTAGCTAACATACATTAGCACTGAGAGTTTATGATTAGACATCACATGAATGCAGAGAAAGCTAGCTATTAGTAGCTAACATACATTAGCACTGCGAGTTTATGATTAGACATCACATGAATGCAGAGAAAGCTAGCTATTAGTAGCTAACATACATTAGCACTAAGAGTTTATGATTAGACATCACATGAATGCAGAGAACGCTAGCTATTAGTAGCTAACATACATTAGCGCTGAGAGTTTATGATTAGACATCACATGAATGCAGAGAAAGCTAGCTATTAGTAGCTAACATACATTAGCACTGATAGTTTATGATTAGACATCACATGAATGCAGAGAAAGCTAGCTATTAGTAGCTAACATACATTAGCACTGAGAGTTTATGATTACACATCACATGAATGCAGAGCAAGCGAGCTATTAGTAGCTAACATACATTAGCACTGAGAGTTTATGATTAGACATCACATGAATGCAGAAAAAGCTAGCTATTAGTAGCTAACATACATTAGCACTGAGAGTTTATGATTAGACATCACATGAATGCAGAGCAAGCGAGCTATTAGTAGCTAACATATATTAGCACTGAGAGTTTATGATTAGACATCACATGAATGCAGAAAAAGCTAGCTATTAGTAGCTAACATACATTAGCACTGAGAGTTTATGATTAGATATCACAAGCTGATCTAAGCAGTGCACAGACGCATCCAGTCTGTTAGTTACTAAGACCTGCAATAAGCACTGCGCTCGCAGACCCAGCACAGATGATAAGGAGAGGCAGCATATCGGCACAAGGTCTTCTCCTTCAACTTCACTTTGTAAGCATATTCCCAGGCAAGTTTCTCACCAAGAATGCTTCCATTGCAAAAATACCAGAGGCTCTAAATGAAGCAACGGTTTAAAGGAGCACTGCCTGTGAAGAGCGACCTTAATCAGTGCATGCGCCTTGTCTTCTATGTAAAAGCCTGCCTTTTTTTCACTCAATGTACTGTGTGCTTGCTTTTAGAGAGAGGATAGGGTAGATGTGCTGCCCTTCCCAAATCTGCTGCCCTAGGCCTAGGCCATAATATGCCCCTGAGTCCTGTCCTTAAAGGACCAGTAAATAGAGTAGATTTGCATAATCAACAAATGCATGATAAAAAGACAATGCAATAGCACTTAGTATGAAGTTCAAATGACAAGTAGATTTTTTCTGACAAATTTCAAAGTTATGTCTTTTTCCACTCCCACTGTATCATGTGACAGCCATTAGCCAATCACAAATGCATATACGTATATTCTGTGAATTTTGCACATGCTCAGTAGGAGCTGGTGACTCAAAAAGTGTAAATACAAAAAGACAAATTTAGCTAATGGAAGTAAATAGGAAAGTTGGATCTGCAAAAATTAGAAGTATGAGCAGATAAATGGAAAATGAGATTTAATACAGGAAAATGCAAGGTTCTACATTTTGGAAGTAAAAATAAGCAGGCAACGTATTATTTAAATGGGACAAGACTTAGTCAAACAGAGAAGGAAAGGGATTTGGGAGTAGTAATAGATAACAAGCTAAAGATGGATGCACAATGCAGGGCAGCGGCTTCAAAGGCTAATAATATACTAGAACATATTAAAAGAGGCATTGATTCAAGGGAGGAAAGCATAATTCTGTCACTATATAAAACCCTAGTAAGACCTCACCTTGAGTATGGAGTGCAGTTTTGGGGACCAATCGCAAAAAAAGATATTGCAGAACTAGAAAAAGTTCAGAGAAGGGCCACAAAGCTAAAAAGGGGATTGGATAATTTAAGCTATGAGGAGAGGCTAGCCAAACTTGGTCTGTTTTCTTTAGAAAAGAGGCGCTTGAGAGGTGACATGATTACTTTATATAAATATATTCAATGCCCATATACAGAGACGGCAGAAGCTCTGTTTATTCCAAGAAAATTGTTTTGTGACAAGTGGTCACAATTTAAGGTTGGAGAAAATGAGAAAATGAGATTTAATCTCCTGCAACGGAAATGTTTTTTCATTGTAAGAGCAATAAAATTGTGGAACTCATTACCAAAGGAGGTAGTGAATGCCAATACCCTAGATACATTTAAAATTGTTTGGATACATTTCTGTCTATAAACAAAATTCATAGATATGATTGCTAGTGTCACCTTTTAGTGGTATTATTTAAGCTTAACTGGAGCTTGTAAGTATTTTAGATTTGTACAGGTTGAATTGATGGACTTCGGTCTTTTTTCAACCTCATCTACTATGTTACTATGTTACTATTAACCCCAAAACCGCCACCCCCCCACATTCTACACTACCCTATTAACCCATAAACCACTGATCCCCCAAACCTACTAACATCTAAACCCCCTAACCTAACAACCCCTAAGTAAACACAAAATAGATTAACCCTACCTTTGCCAAATAAAACTACCTTTAAAAAAATAAAAATAAAAAAAATCTAACATTACCTTTTAAAAAAAGAAACTACCATCCCAGTAAAAAACAACAAACATTAAAAAAACTACCATTACAAAATAGAAAAACACTAACCTTACATAAAATAACAAAGAAATTACCAAAAAATAAAAAAGACATGCCTATTCTAATACCCCAAAATAAAAAAAAACTCAACCAAAATAAAAAAATAATTTTTTTCTAAAATTAACTACAAATAGCCTTTAAAAGGGCCTTTTGTTGGGCATTGACCTAAAGTGATACATCTCTTTTGTAGAAATAACTAGTGTAGGATATGTGCATATTCTTTTTC
The DNA here is from genome assembly GCF_027579735.1 of Bombina bombina. Classification (NCBI taxonomy): domain Eukaryota; kingdom Metazoa; phylum Chordata; class Amphibia; order Anura; family Bombinatoridae; genus Bombina; species Bombina bombina. Next base: position 111,323,131 of record NC_069505.1, on the reverse strand, counting down.
AACAATAGATACCAAGAGAATAAAACACATTTGAAAATAGAAGTGAATTTAAAAGTATCTTAAAATGACATGCTGTATTTAAATCATGCAGGTTTTATTTTGACTTTCCTTGGTTGATTAGGTTATTATTGATGATTAGCATTTAGTAGGCTTTAATCAACTAACCAACCCCCATACAAGTATGGGGGTGGATTAGGTGATTACGTTAGGACAGCTTAGGAGTTAATAGTGTATTTTCAGCATTTATCTACAATGTTTAAAATAGTATGCATTATAATGTATGATGCATAGTCTTTTAAGTATTGTATATAAAGTAATACATATTTATTTTTTCTTGTGTTTATCATTGTAAACATAAATATATATAATTTTTAATTTATATTTATGTTACAAAAGTAATTAGTATTACAATTGTATTATTACATAATAGGCATGCAGTTATGTAATACTATAATTATAATACAAATGTCTTTTATAACATACAGTATCTCACAAAAGTGAGTACACCCCTCACATATTTGTAAATATTTTATTATATATTTTTATGTGACAACACTGAAGAAATGTCATTTGAAAAGAAACCAATGGCACTACTATAATGTGAGACCTAAATTCCTACAATTCTTCAATAGTTTGTCAGGATGCGGGTGCTGTGTATAAGAACGTTTTTGTAGCAAAGAAAGAAAGAAAGTATACACTTGTAGCACTCCTAGGTCTAAAGGTAAATTTAATCTAACTGAATGACACAAATTATTCCATAAGGAATAAGTGAAAGGGGGAGAAAACAAATTACAAATTTAAAATATAACTTTTATTGGGTTAAATTTAAAATAGGAATGAACTTAAAATCACACTTAGGCACCGATTGTGTATGATTGGTGCAAACAAATTATTACAGGTTAAGATTGTTGCTCCTGGTACTTCTGTGTTAATTGTAGGCTGGAGTGGGAACTGCTATATACTTGTATCTTGGAGATGTGATACACCACACGTTCTGTATAAGAAGTTCACAAGTCCAATATGAGAATTGAGTACACAACGTTATATTTTTTATCAATGTCTCCAAAGTGATATATCTTTATATGCAAAGCTTAGTGTAAGTGGAACATTGGGTATATAATTTTTGTATATTTATGCTTATATTCAGCTAAAATTATCTACACCACTTATTACTTGAATTCTAAGTATATTTCAAGATGGGACAAGTTTATATAACGTTTTTCGTCAACAATTATAAACAGTATCACTGCTTATCCAAAGTAACTAAACTTCTGTACTAGCAATTACCTACTGAAGGATTAAAGTGTAAGCTATTCGCTCCGGAATTCAAGAACTGTCATTCTGTTTATAATTGTTGACGAAAAACGTTATATAAACTTGTCCCATCTTGAAATATACTTAGAATTCAAGTAATAAGTGGTGTAGATAATTTTAGCTGAATATAAGCATAAATATACAAAAATTATATACCCAGTGTTCCACTTACACTAAGCTTTGCATATAAAGATATATCACTTTGGAGACATTGATAAAAAATATAACGTTGTGTACTCAATTCTCATATTGGACTTGTGAACTTCTTATACAGAACGTGTGGTGTATCACATCTCCAAGATACAAGTATATAGCAGTTCCCACTCCAGCCTACAATTAACACAGAAGTACCAGGAGCAACAATCTTAACCTGTAATAATTTGTTTGCACCAATCATACACAATCGGTGCCTAAGTGTGATTTTAAGTTCATTCCTATTTTAAATTTAACCCAATAAAAGTTATATTTTAAATTTGTAATTTGTTTTCTCCCCCTTTCACTTATTCCTTATGGAATAATTTGTGTCATTCAGTTAGATTAAATTTACCTTTAGACCTAGGAGTGCTACAAGTGTATACTTTCTTTCTTTCTTTGCTACTGAAGAAATGTCACTTTGCTACAATGTAAAGTAGTGAGTTTACAGACTATATAACAGTGTAAATTTGCTGTCCCCTCAAAATAACTCAACACACAGCCATTAACGTATAAACCGTTGGCAACAAAAGTGAGTACACCCCTAAGTGGAAATGTCCAAATTGGGCCAAAAATGACAATATTTTGCGTGGCCACCATTATTTTCCATCACTGCCTTAACCCTCTTGGGCATGCAGTTCAGCAGAGCTTAACGTGTTGCCACTGGAGTCCTCTTCCACTCCTCCATGATAACATCATGGAGCTGGTGGATGTTAGCGACGTTGCGCTCCCCCACCTTCCATTTGAGGATGCCCCACAGATGCTCAATAGGGTTTAGGTCTTGAGACATGCTTGGCCAGTCCATCACCTTTACCCTCAGCTTCTTTAGCAAGGCAATGGTCATCTTGGAGGTGTGTTTGGGGTCATTATCATGTTAAAATACTGCCCTGTGGCCCAGTCTCCAAAGGGAGGGGATCATGTATGTCACACTACATGTTGGCATTCATGGCTCCCTCAATGAACTGTAGCTCCCCAGTGCCAGCAGCATTTATGCAGGCCCAGACCATGACACTCCCACCACCATGCTTGACTGTAGGCAAGACACACTTATCTTTGTACTCCTTACCTGGTTGCCGTAACACATGCTTGACACCCTCTGAACCCAATAAGTTTATCTTGGTCTCATCAGACCACAGGACATGGTTCCAGTAATCTGTGTCCTTAGTCTGCTTGTCTTCAGCAAACTGTTTGCAGGCGTTCTTGTGCATCATCTTTAGAAGAGGCGTCCTTCTGGGATGACAGCCATACAGACCAATTTGATGCAGTGTGCGGCGTATGGTCTGAGCACTGACATGCTGACCCTCCACCCCTTCAACCTCTGCAGCAATGCTGACAGCACTCATACGCGTATTTCCCAAAGACAACCTCTGGATATGATGCTGAGCATGTGCTCTCAACTTCTTTGGTCGACCATGGTGAGGCCTGTTCTGAGTGGAACCTGTCCTGTGAAACCGCTGTATGGTCTTGCCCACCGTGCTGCAGTTTAGTTTCAGGGTCTTGGCAATCTTCTTATAGCCTAGGCTATCTTTATGTAGAGCAACAATTCTTTTTTTAGATCCTCAGAGAGTTCTTTGCCATGCAGTGCCATATTGAACTTCCAGTGACCAGTATGAGAGAGTGTGAGAGCGAAAACACCAAATTAAACATACCTGCTCCTTATTCCCACCTGAGACCTTGTAACACTAACGAGTCACATGACACCGCAGAGAGAAAATGGCTAATTGGGCCCAATTTGGACATTTCCATTTAGGGGTGTACTCACTTTTGTTGCCAATGTTTTAGACATTAATGGCTGTGTGTTGAGTTATTTTGAGGGGACAGCAAAATTACACTGTTATACAGGCTGTACACTTACTACTTTACATTGTAGAAAAGTGTTATTTCTGCAGTGTTGTCACATGAAAAGATATAATAAAATATTTACAAAAATGTGAAGGGTGTACTCAGTTTTGTGAGATACTGTATATATATATATATATATATATATATATATATATATATATATATATATATATATAAAATATTTATTTTTAAAATGATAAATACAACAAGCAAGAATATCTACATTTTAATTTATATCCCATACTTAAACTAATATGCATTATACATGACCATGCATTTTATTTTAAATATTGTAGATACAGTATAATTTAGTATAGCCTTGCATTGATATTCAATATATTTAAAATGGTATGCATTGTAATGTATATTGAATATTAGTTTAAGTATTGCATATAAATTAAAATGCATTTATGTTAACTTGTTGTCTTTACTAGTGTTGCATGGATATATACAGTATATTAATATATATTTATGTTATAGTAATCAGTAGCATTAAATTATATTTTTCATAACAGGCATGCAGTTATGAAGAACTATAATTTTAAATTATATGGTTTTTAATAACAAATAATAAACACAGCAAGCAACATTAACTATATTTTAATGTACAGGTAGCCCTCAGTTTACGCCGGGGTTAGGTTCCAGAAGGAATGTTTGTAAATCAAAACCCTAATAATATGCATACTACATAACAATGCATCAGTTTAAATATTGAGGGCCAGATTAAATGGAGTGCTAATTAATGCTCCCGCTTGAGTGTTAACTAAGCTAGAAGCTTTTTGCGCTAGTTAGGTTGCACTCGTATTATGAGTTGAAAGTAAACTGTTTTCGCTTGCGTGCTTACTCGACCAGCACAAAAAGCTGAAGTTGTTTAAATTAACAATGTCCATATAAGCTTAATAATAAGTAAATATAGGATCAAAATCAATTATGATATATATAACAATGGATAATTTAGATACCATACTTTCAGATAGGAAAGTACAGAAATATCACAGAGATGTTAAAGATTATGAATTGGACATTGTGTATTCTTGGCAGAAGACTAAACTAAATAGGTCAACTGGTACACCTAGACATAGCAAATCTAAATATAACAAGAAGGGAACAAATAAAAATATTACCCCTAGACGAGTCAAATTTTCGAGTATTGATACTGATAATCATGATGAATCAAATTTGCAAACTATTAATGATGAACATGTACCCACTGTTAATGAACCTAATTCTAATGCAGTAGACGCAAACACTAATAGACCAAGCCTGAAAGTTCTAGTCAAACAACCCCAACAGACAAGTACCCCTAAAAAAGGTGAAACTACCTTTTGTTACCCCAGCAGGGTAAGAAAGAACATAGAGAAATAGGGGCAATTAATCTCTCTAGGTATAGGCTCACTGTTTTTGAAACTGAAGTACTTAATAAAGGTCTGTCATATGCACCTACTCACGATTTTGATCTAATTAACACGCTTATAGATGCAAACAAATTTGTCCATAAACTTGTATTAAAAAAACACTTTTTTCAACTCACTGACACCAAACCCACAGATTTGAATATCCCAAGCTTGGAATCCACATCTGTTCGTTTAAGTACACAGATTTACTTGATTTGACTAACCTTATCACATTGGAATATAAGACAGTTAGGGATACTGCCTCTTTAAAAGATAGATGTACAACTTTTTCTTATAAACACACTTCTCACTTTTATCCAATTAACTATAGACATCACTTACTAGACCTATACCAGAGAGTAGTAGAGAGAGAATTATCTGATTTATACAAGAATATCCAAGACAATGATCCAAGAAATAAGAAGGACAACTTAACCAAAAAACAAAAACATGCTCTTAATAAATTATTACAGAATGACGACATTTTTATAACCCAAGCAGATAAGGGTGGGGCTGTTGTAATGTTGAATAAAACAGACTATGCCCTAGAAGAAGACACACAACTTTAAAGATACTACTTTATATACAAAACTTACATTCAATCCTACCCTATCTTTCATAAACAAATTATTACATTTGTTGGATAATGCAGTTAAGTCCAACTTCATGAATAAAAATCTAACAGACTTTCTGCTTATGGATGAGCTGACCACACCATACTTTCGCATAGTACCAAAAATTCACAAAAGTCTTACAAAACCACCGGGAAGGCCAATAGTAGCCACTAATGGCTCACTGTGCGAAGGATTGTGGGGCTGGCTTGACGACATATTACAACCTATAATGTTAGCACTACCTGGTTATATCAGGGATAGTGCTCATCTGATTGCCCAATTAACTAACATACTATATTTATTCTAATATTCCACATGTAAAATGTTTGGAAGCTATAGACTATATGCTTCATAGACATTCAAACTATAGTGATGAATTTATATTATTTGTAGTCCAGATTACTGAGTTTTTGCTAAATCATAACTTTTTTATGTACCAGGGTGAATACTTTCTGCAGAGATGTGGCACGCAATGGGGGCAAAATTTGCCCCCGCGTATGCCAACATTTACATGGGTTGGCTAGAATACAGCCGCATCTTTTCAGAGACTATCCCCTTTAAACATAATGTTATATTATATGGTCGGTTCATAGACGACATTATTATCATTTGTCAAGAAGACAAATTATATACAATAGAGCAATTTATGCGTTTAATTTAACGTTTACATCTCAATCAGATAAGAACAGCATTGATATTTTAGATCTGAAACTAGAAGCGAGGGATACTAATATAGTGACATCCACTTATCGGAAGCCCTTAGCTCATAATACAATACTAAGATCTGACTCATACCATATTCCACATCTAAAAAAAGGCATCCGAAGGCTCAATACCTTCGGTTACGTAGGAATTGCACAGACTTATCTAAATATTATGAACAAGCCCGAGAGCTAACTATGAGACTAGGGGCTATCGCATTAATACATTGCTAAAGCTGAAAAAAGATGTTGCACAAATTGATAGAACTAGTTTATTTACTCACAATAAAGAGAAACTAAACAGTAATAATAGATTCAAACATCAAGTGCTCTTTATTACACAATATAGAAGCCAATATCATAAAGTTTGTGATATAATAATGAAAAAATTAACTATCCTTAAAGGGGGTTATACACTGTCACACATTATCTCCCCCCAGTGGCTAAACATTTTCATACACATGGTCTGGGTATCTGGTATTTTTCTTTTATTGCAATTGACCAATTAAAAAACATCCTAGGGGGGGATATAGACTAAAAAAACTCCTTAAAAAGGAAGTATTCTGGATTATGTAACTACATACAAGACATCCAGATGGGATGAATAAAATAATGGATGGTGATTTGTTTATCGACAATTAGCTCATAACCCAGAGAATAGAGATGTGACTTTCTTTCACATTTCTATATTAGGTCTTTTCCAGTAGGACCTATTCTATCCTTATGAGGAGTTGATTATTTTTATCCCTCCCACATACATCCCTCCATACAAAAACTTTACTTCCCCATTGTTTCCTGCCCTTCTTCTCTCCTCCTAGATATAGTATATTTTCTAGTAATATATATTTATTTTTGTTTTTTATTTAAATTTCTTCTTTTATTTATTGTTTTATTTCTTCATTATCATGCTTCCATTCTCTATATGAGGTGTTACCCCTGACATGCTAGGTTGAAGACCATATAGCTACTTATCCCTTTGTTTAAAAAGTTTCTTTTTTAAAGTGATATGTAGTATCCATTTAGTAGGGGTTTTATTGTACATATACACAGGGGTACCCCTATGATTGGGAATTATTAATTATTGACAGTTACATATAGTAACCTGAATGCTTCAACTGAATTGAATTTATGCTATGAGAACATGTATTTGTTATACCATTTTATTATACCATAGGTTTATGATGTTTGCTTGTATAATGGGCTCCATTTATCATTGTTTGGAGAAATCCGACTTTCAGTTCTCCTATAAGTTCTCCGCAGCTCGTCCTCTGTGAGGCGCACCTGTGCACCAATATTTATCAAAAAAACAGGTCGTATTATACCGCTGTTTTCCAAAGTCGAGATGCGGCGTATTAATGATAAATCTCGACTATATTATTAGATATGCGCCTAATTTATCATTCCTTCATAGTAAAAAGGCGCATATTTTGGGTCTTTTTCTTTTTTATTACTTTATTGTAATGTAACCATCTTTTTAATACAATGTTCTATTAATTTGTTAAAAGATTTATATTTGTAATTTGAATAGAACAAAGGTAGAGATTACAAGTCATTTGTTTTGGTTTATCCACTTTACACACCCCTTGGAGACCTTTTACTACTATTCCACTTTGTTTCACACATGTCTTACATATTACAAAGTCATTTGTTTTTTGTTTATCTACTTTACACACCCCATGCAGACCTTTATTACTTTTGATTTTCAACACGTCTTACATCTTTACAAACTAATTTATTTTGGTTTACCTACTTCACACACCCACTGTAGACATATCACTACTATTCAATTGAAACTTTTAAACGTCTTACATTTATCTCTAATCTTGTTACCCTTTCATTGACAAGATGTTTCAATTTATTAAAGACAGTAATTGGACGACAATTGTTTATATTTGTTAAATGTGTGACAGAGAGAGAGAGTGTGACAGAGAGAGAGAGTGTGACAGAGAGAGAGAGTGTGACAGAGAGAGAGTGTGACAGAGAGAGAGAGTGTGACAGATAGAGAGAGAGTGTGTGACAGATAGAGAGAGAGAGTGTGGCAGAGAGAGAGTGTGACAGAGAGAGAGATAGTGACAGAGAGAGAGTGACACAGAGAGAAAGAGTGTGTGACAGAAAGAGAGAGTGTGTGACAGAGAGAGAGAGTGTGTGACAGAGAGAGAGAGTGTGTGACAGAGAGAGAGTGTGACAGAGAGAGAGTGTGACAGATAGAGAGAGAGTGACAGATAGAGAGAGAGAGAGAGTGTGACAGAGAGAGAGAGAGAGAGTGACAGAGAGAGAGAGTGACAGAGAGTGTGACAGAGAAAGAGTGTGTGACAGAGAGAGAGTGTGTGACAGAGAGAGAGAGTGTGTGAGAGAGAGTGTGTGTGACAGAGAGAGTGTGTGTGTGACAGAGAGAGAGAGTGTGTGACAGAGAGAGAGAGAGTGTGACAGAGAGAGAGAGAGAGTGTGACAGAGAGAGAGAGAGAGAGAGAGTGTGACAGAGAGAGAGTGTGTGACACAGAGAGAGAGAGTGTGACAGAGAGAGAGAGTGTGTGACAGAGAGAGAGTGTGACAGAGAGAGAGAGAGTGTGACAGAGAGAGAGAGAGTGTGACAGAGAGAGAGAGTGTGACAGAGAGAGAGTGTGACAGAGAGAGAGTGTGACAGAGAGAGTGTGACAGAGAGAGTGTGACACAGAGAGAGAGAGTGAGTGTGTGTGTGACAGAGAGAGAGAGTGTGTGACAGAGAGACAGAGAGAGAGAGTGAAAGAGATAGAGAGTGTGACAGAAAGAGAGAGTGTGACAGAGAGAGAGAGAGTATGACAGAGAGAGAGAGTGTGACAGAGAGAGAGAGTGTGTGACAGAGAGAGAGAGTGTGACAGAGAGAGAGTGTGACATAGAGAGAGTGTGACAGAGAGAGTGTGTGACAGAGAGAGTGTGACAGAGAGAGAGAGAGTGACAGAGAGAGAGATTGTGTGTGTGTGAGAGAGAGAGAGAGAGTTACAGAGAGAGAGAGTGACAGAGAGAGAGAGAGAGTGTGACAGAGAGAGAGAGAGTGTGTGACAGAGAGAGAGAGTGTGACAGAGAGAGTGTGTGACAGAGAGAGAGTGTGTGACAGAGAGAGAGTGTGTGACAGAGAGAGAGAGTGTGTGACAGAGAGAGAGAGAGTGTGACAGAGAGAGAGTGTGTGACAGAGAGAGAGTGTGACAGAGAGAGAGAGTGTGTGTGTGACAGAGAGAGAGAGTGTGTGACAGAGAGAGAGAGAGAGAGTGAAAGAGATAGAGAGTGTGACAGAAAGAGAGAGTGTGACAGAGAGAGAGAGAGAGAGAGTGACAGAGAGAGAGAGTGTGACAGAGAGAGAGAGTGTGTGACAGAGAGAGAGAGAGAGAGTGTGACAGAGAGAGAGAGTGTGACATAGAGAGAGTGTGACAGAGAGAGTGTGTGACAGAGAGAGAGTGTGACAGAGAGAGAGAGAGTGACAGAGAGAGAGAGAGTGTGTGACAGAGAGAGAGAGAGAGTGACAGAGAGAGAGAGTGACAGAGAGAGAGATTGTGTGACAGAGAGAGAGAGAGTGTGACAGAGAGAGTGTGTGACAGAGAGTGAGAGAGTGTGTGACAGAAAGAGAGAGTGTGACAGAGAGAGAGAGTGTGACAGAGAGAGAGAGATTTTGTGACAGAGAGAGAGTGTGTGACAGAGAGAAAGAGTGTGACAGAGAGAGAGAGAGAGAGAGAGAGAGAGAGAGAGAGTGTGTGTGTGTGACAGAGAGAGAGTGTGTGTGTGACAGAGAGAGAGAGTGTGACAGAGAGAGAGTGTGTGACAGTGAGAGAGTGTGACAGAGAGAGAGTGTGACAGAGAGAGTGTGATAGAGAGAGAGAGTGTGACAGATAGAGAGAGAGTGTGTGACAGAGAGAGAGAGTGTGACAGAGAGAGAGATAGTGACAGAGAGAGAGAGAGAGTGACAGAGAGAGAGAGAGTGACAGAGAGAGAGAGTGTGTGACAGAGAGAGAGAGTGTGTGACAGAGAGAGAGAGAGAGAGTGTGTGACAGAGAGAGAGTGTGACAGATAGAGAGTGTGACAGATAGAGAGAGAGTGTGACAGAGAGAGAGATTGTGACAGAGAGAGATAGTGACAGAGAGAGAGAGTGACAGAGAGAGAGAGTGTGACAGAGAGAGAGTGTGTGACAGAGAGATAGTGTGTGACAGAGAGAGAGAGAGAGAGAGAGGGTGACAGAGAGAGTGTGTGACAGAGAGAGTGTGTGTGACAGAGAGAGAGAGTGTGTGACAGAGAGAGAGAGTGTGACAGAGAGAGAGTGTGACAGAGAGAGAGTCTGACAGAGAGAGAGAGAGAGTGTGTGACAGAGAGAGAGTGTGTGACAGAGAGAGAGAGAGTGTGACAGAGAGAGAGAGTGTGTGACAGAGAGAGAGTGTGTGACAGAGAGAGAGAGAGTGTGACAGAGAGAGAGAGTGTGACAGAGAGAGAAAGTGTGACAGAGAGAGAAAGTGTGACAGAGAGAGAGTGTGACAGAGAGAGAGTCTGACAGAGAGAGAGAGAGTGTGACAGAGAGAGAGTGTGTGACAGAGAGAGAGAGAGTGTGACAGAGAGAGAGAGTGTGACAGAGAGAGAGTGTGTGACAGAGAGAGAGAGAGTGTGACAGAGAGTGAGAGTGTGACAGAGAGAGAAAGTGTGACAGAGAGAGAAAGTGTGACAGAGAGAGAGAGTGTATATATATATATATATATATATAAATAATATGTATGTGTGTATGTTTCTCGGGCGTATCAAAGACACTGCCTCACCCACCTCTGACCTCACTGCACGTCACTGCTCTAATCTTGTTACCCTTTCATTGACAAGATGTTTCAATTTATTAAAGACAGTAATTGGACGACAATTGTTTATATTTGTTAAATCATATATTTATTTATTCTCAATATAAAATAAATAAAAAAAATGTTAATAGCACATTCATAAAAGTTTTCATAATACATAAATACAAAAGTTACATCTTTTCATATTGCAGCCTCAATTTTCTGACAGTAACTGCAGATCAATCCAGTTTCAGCTTTAAGCAGGACTTCTATGAGCTCTTTTCTACTGATTAAAATTTTATCATCATCAGGAACTATAATATATATATATATGGTTTAGACAAGAGATGATACCAGCGCTAAATCATAACCAATGAAAAAGGTAGATAAATAGTGGTATATTGTGAAAATACCTAGGTAATACGTGAATGTGCAGCCTGAAGAAAATGATAAAAGTGTACCCTTAACACTTATAAAAATGTTAACATAAAGAGAATAAATCACATAAGATATTCAGCGCAACAAAACACAATGGGGGGTAGTTATCAAGCCGTCAACCTCAAATACGCTGGAATTCCGCAGCGTATTTGTGGCGAGGCTGATTCGCCTTAGTTATCAAAGGCTCGAGACCGGCAAAAGTAGAATTTTGTGACGTAAACTTCGATCCGCCGGACTCAGTCCGACACAGATCGATTCTTACATCACTCCAGATGTTCCGCACACAAGTGCGGCACAATCTCACTACTTTTGCTAGTTATCAAATGACTAGCAGGTACGCTCTGCACTTTTACGGCCCAGCGTACCTGGTTTTCAAATCGCCAGCCTGGAGGCGGCGGATCCCATAGGAATCAATGGGAGTCTGACCATAGCGAAAGTACAAGTTCGCTGCTGCCAGACATCCCATTGATTTCTATGGGAGCTGTCTGCACCTAACACCCTAACATGTACCCCGAGTCTAAATACCACTAATCTGTGCCCCCTACACCGCCGCGACTAAATAAAGTTATTACCGCCTAAACCGCCGCTCCCGGAGCCCACCGCAAGCTACTCTATACATATTAACCCCTAAACCGCCGCTCCCAGAGCCCACCGCAACTGTAATATATGTATTAACTCCTAAACCGCCGCTCCCTGAACCCGCCGCAACCTATATTAAATTTATTAACCCTATCCTGCCCCCCCTACACCGTCGCCACCTATATTAAATTTATTAACCCCTATCCTGCCCCCCACTACACCGCCGCCACTGTAATAAAATGATTAACCCCTAAACCTAAGTCTAACACTAACCCCCCCTAACTTACATATTAATTAAATAAATCTAAATAATATTTCTATTATTAACTAAGTTAATCCTATTTAAAACTAAATACTTACCTGTAAAATAAACCCTAATATAGCTACAATATAAATAATAATTATATTGCAGCTATCTTAGGATTTATTTTTATTTTACAGGCAACTAGCAATTTATTTTAACCAGATTCAATAGCTATTAAATAGTTATTAACTATTTAATAGCTACCTAGCTAAAATAAAGAGAAAACTAACCTAAGTTACAATTAAACCTAATACTACACTATCATTAAATTAATTAAACTACCTACAAATAACTACAATTAAATACAATTACATAAACTAACTAAAGTACAAAAAATAAAAAAAGCTAAGTTACAAAAAATAAAAAAATAAGTTACAAACATTTTAAAAATATTACAACAATTTTAAGCTACTTACACCTAATCTAAGCCCCCTAATAAAATAACAAAGCCCCCCAAAATAAAAAAAATGCCCTACCCTATTCTAAATTAAATAAAGTTCAAAGCTCTTTTACCTTACCAGCCCTTAAAAGGGCCATTTGTGGGGGCATGCCCCAAAAAGTTTAACTCTTTTGCCTGTAAAAGAAAAATACAACCCCCCCCAACATTAAAACCCACCACCCACATACCTCTAATCTAACCCAAACCCCCCTTAAAAAAACCTAACACTAATCCCCTGAAGATCATCCTACCTTGAGTCGTCTTCACTCAGCCGAGCAGCGATGGAACCGAAGTGGACATCCGGAGCGGAAGAAGTTAATCCTCCAAGCGGCGCTGAAGAAATCTTCCATCCGATGAAGTCATCATCCAGGTGGCGCTGAAGAAGTCTTCGATCCGGGCGATGTCATCTTCCAAGAGGCGCTGAAGAGGTCTTCTATCCGGGCAATGTCATCTTCCAAGCCGGGTCCTGAAACTTCATTCCGCCGACGCGGAACATCCTTCTTCACCGATGGACTACCGATGAATGAAGGCTCCTTTAAGGGACGTCATCCAAGATGGCGTCCCCTCAATTCCAATTGGCTGATAGGATTCTATCAGCCAATCGGAATTAAGGTAGGAAAAATCTGATTGGCTGATGGAATCAGCCATTCAGATTCAAGTTCAATCCGATTGACTGATCCAATCAGCCAATCAGATTGAGCTCGCATTCTATTGGCTGATCGGAACAGCCAATAGAATGCGAGCTCAATCTGATTGGCTGATTGTATCAGCCAATCGGATTGAACTTGAATCTGATTGGCTGATTCCATCAGCCAATCAGATTTTTCCTACCTTAATTCCGATTGGCTGATAGAATCCTATCAGCCAATCAGAATTGAGGGGACGCCATCTTGGATGACGTCCCTTAAAGGAGCCTTCATTCGTCGGTAGTCCGTCGGTGAAGAAGGATGTTCCGCGTCGGCGGGATGAAGATTCAAGACCCGGCTTGGAAGATGACATCGCCCGGATAGAAGACCTCTTCAGCGCCTCTTGGAAGATGACATCGCCCGGATCGAAGACTTCTTCAGCGCCGCCTGGATGATGACTTCATCGGATGGAAGATTTCTTCAGCGCTGCTTGGAGGATTAACTTCTTCCGCTCCGGATGTCCACTTCGGTTTCATTGCTGCTCGGCTGAGTGAAGACAACTCAAGGTAGGATGATCTTCAGGGGATTAGTGTTAGGTTTTTGTAAGGGGGGTTTGGGTTAGATTAGGGGTATGTGGGTGGTGGGTTTTAATGTTGGGGGGGGTTGTATTTTTCTTTTACAGGCAAAAGAGCTGAACTTTTTGGGGCATGCCCCCACAAATGGCTCTTTTAAGGGCTGGTAAGGTAAAAGAGCTTTGAACTTTATTTAATTTAGAATAGGGTAGGGCATTTTTTTTATTTTGGGGGGCTTTGTTATTTTATTAGGGGGCTTAGATTAGGTGTAAGTAACTTAAAATTGTTGTAATATTTTTAAAATGTTTGTAACTTATTTTTTTATTTTTTGTAACTTAGCTTTTTTTATTTTTTGTACTTTAGTTAGTTTATATAATTGTATTTAATTGTAGTTATTTGTAGGTAGTTTATTTAATTAATTTAATAATAGTGTAGTGTTAGGTTTAATTGTAACTTAGGTTAGGATTTATTTTACAGGTAATTTTGTATTTCTTTTAGCTAGGTAGTTATTAAATAGTTAATAACTATTTAATAACTATTCTAACTAGCTAAAATAAATACAAAGTTACCTGTAAAATAAATATAAATCCTAAGATAGCTACAATGTAATTATTAATTATATTGTAGCTATCTTAGGGTTTATTTTACAGGTAAGTATTTAGTTTTAAATAGGAATCATTTATTTAAGTATAGTGTAGTGTTAGGTGTAATTGTAACTTAGGTTAGTTTTTATTTTACAGGTACATTTCTCTTTATTTTAGCTAGGTAAGCTATTAAATAGTTAATAACTATTTAATAGCTATTGTACCTAGTTAAAATAAATTGAAAGTTGCCTGTAAAATAAAAATAAATTTTAAGATAGCTACAATATAATTATTATTTATATTATAGCTATATTAGGGTTTATTTTAAAGGTAAGTATTTAGTTTTAAATAGGAATACTTTAGTTCATAAGAGTAATATTATTTAGATTTATTTAATTAATATTTAAGTAAGGGGGCATTAGGGTTAGGGTTAGACCTAGGTTTAGGGGTTAATAATTTTATTACGGCTGTGTAGTGGGGGGCAGGATAGGGGTTAATTAATTTATTATAGGTGACGATGGTGTAGGGGGGGCAGGATAGGGGTTAATAGGTTTAATATAGGTTGCGGCGGGTTCAGGGAGCGGCGGTTTAGGGGTTAAACTATTTATTTAGTTGCGGCGAGGTGCGAGATCAGCAGGATAGGGGTTAATAATTTTATTATAGAGGGCGACGGTATAGGGGGGGCAGGATAGGGGTTACTAGGTATAATGTAGGTGGCAGGAGTGTCCGGGAGCTGCGGTTTAGGGGTTAATACATTTATCAGAGTTGCGGCAGGGTCTAGGAGCGGCGGTTTAGGGGTTAGTAACTTTATTGAGTTGCGGGAGGCTCCGGGGGCGCCGGTATAGGGATAGAACAGTGTAGTTTAGTGTGGGTGCTTAGTGACAGGATAGCAATAAAGCTGGGAGAAAGCCGAAGAGCAGCGAGATCGGATGAGTGATAACTCTCACAGTCCGCTGCTCATCGCCCCGCGGCTTTTTGACAGCTTTATTTGATAACTTAGGCGAACGTATTCAAGGTCCACGGCGGCGAATGTAGGCGAGCTTAGGCGGGCGTATTCGGCCGGCGAAGGCAGAAAAGTAGACGGCTTGATAACTACTTAGTAGACGATCAGTCTTAAAAAATAATAAAGCAATTCTCTGATCTTCGTTCCTGATGCCTCTATAGCCTTTGTATCCCCAATATTAATATGAGATAATTGCAATGTAGATAGTACAATGTAGTGGGTGTCTCCTTACCGGAATTACCCTCAATCGTATGATGTAATGAATGCTCTCAATTATTAGCCCAGGCGACTCTGGATCAGTGGTGATGTTTCATCTGTAATAATTCTTTACAGAGTGGTTGGTTTGTTCTTATGCTCTGTTCTTGTGCGTGCCACTTGTTGGATGGAAACTTCCAAAGGATCCACATCACAAAGAGAATAACCTTTGGAAGTTTCAGAATAACAACCTTTTTTTCCAGTCATGTGACTGCTATTGAAAATCATTGAGAAGCAGTGCATTTATTAAAATAGCCAGTAGGTGGAGCTGTCCGCTTGTGTTGCAGCAAAGCCAAGCAAGCTAAAATTAATCAGTTTAACCAGACCTGAGCTATCGAGCAGATTTCAAAGGGACAAGATCTTCCTGTCTATAAATCAGTCCAGATTGGAATGCATATAAAGAACTGTTTGCAGATAAATGCAAGTGAAATCTGTGTTGTGTGATTATTTTATTAGGTTTAAAATGCAGTTTAGCAAATGTTTTTGTTCATTTAACTTAGTTTAATGATATATTCTGTGTTGCGTGATTATTTTATTAGGTTTATAATGCTGTTTATCATTTAAAGTCTTCATTTCAAAGCTTTAAAAATAATGTATTAGGTGTTAATTATGACAATTTTGAGAGGGGCCTGGAACCTAACTCCCTCACTTCCCATTGACTTACATTATAAACTGGGTTTCAATCTCTACTCACTCACGGGACTAATTTTGTTTATATAATGCGCAATTTTGTAACCTAACGCCTATTTTTAGATATAGCAATAAATTGGTTACATATTTTTGGAAATAGTATCACAATCCTGTTTTTAGTCTAAATGACATGTTTTTTTTTATACATTCTAATTACATTGAAACATTGTATAGAACTGTGCAACAACAGCACTATTTTTTTGGCAACAATAAGAAATGTAAAATGTAACCGTTGATAAGGTGAAATAAAAATAAACATTATATCACAATGTAATGAATTTGAAAATAAACATTGTTATTCATAACCCGATTATCTTTATTTACATGTTACATTTTTACATTTTAAAAAAAACTGCAATAAAAAGAATCCATTGGAAATCCATGTATTCCATATGAAATAAAAACTGTGACATAGTGATCTTTCTAGAACATAATTATACAGTATACGCCCCTTTTCATCAACTACATAGATACTTGTTTTGAAAACGTTATAAAAAGAAAACTTTATTTTGTATCAAAACTTTAGTTATTTTTTACACTCTTTAGTATCTCATTTTTACAATGGCATCTGCCCAAGCTGGAAATACCAAAAGTGGGAGAAGTATAATGTTTACTCATCGTCAAAATCAGTGGAGGCTCCTCCGTTTGTGCACATTCGCACGTGAACCCCCAGCCAGGGCAAGGAGAAAAAAAAAATTGAGCAAAAAAAAAAAAAAAAATGAAGCAAAAAAAAAATATATATTAGTTTAATTAAATATAATTTTTAAAATTACATCCTATGATCCTATCTGAAAATGTTATATTTTATTATAATATCCCCAGATTCCCCAGCAACTGCCTAAGTTCTGCCAGTCTGCCACTATATTTACATACTAGGGAGGCAGGAGGGAGGGAGCTAGGACTGGGCGGACACAACAGAGCTGCGAGCATAGCAGAGGGAGACAGTATTTGGCTCTGCCTGACAACAGCTGCGTCATGCGTGACGTCACTAGCCTCTTCTAGTCACTCCTCCTCTCCCGAACCAGGCTGCTGTGCACAGACACACCTAAGATTCGCACGTGCGAATAGAGATAGCCCCTATCCTGCACAGTGATCCAATGTTTCACTGTGCAGGCATAGCTCCTCCCAGCCCGGCACTGCACATAGAGCCTTAATCGCACAGGCTGAAGTGTGCAGTTTTGGACTTCAGCCTGTGCTCTGCCTCTGTTCCTCCCACTGCCTTAGCCAGCCTCACTGTGATACACTGTAGCATCCACGTGACAGCCCTCAAGAGGCTCCTCCCCCTCAACGGCATGAAAATCTCATTGAGGAGATAGCCGTTGAGGAGAGGAGCCTGGTTTTACAGAGCTCTGTGTTGTTGTTGTTTGCATGCCATTTGCAAAGCCAAAATATCTTCAATCTTGATATACTATACAATACACTGTACAGACAGACTGTGTTGTGTTGCTGTGTAGGCAGGGTAGGGACTGAGAAGCCTAATATTTTTTGCTGCAGGCCTGCAGCTTATTATAATAGATAGTTAATAGTTTACACTTCTACAGTTGGTTTGAAGAGAAAGAGAGTGAGTCAGTCAGACATTTTAAGTTTAATTAGACAGTGAGTAGACTAGAAGTAGTCAGAGAGTAGTAGAATTAGACAGACAGTGTCTATCAGTGAAAAATTTTTTTTTTTTATATTTACTAAAAAAAACAGATACAGACAGACAGATTAGGAGTACTTAGGGAGTTCTTTAGTGGAGTAATTTGGGAATAATAAAATAACAATTTTTTAGCAGATAAATTAATGCAGATCCATTGCAATTAGAAGTTTTGCAAAATAAGTAAAAAGGTTTTTTTTTTTTACAAAAAATCAGTTAACTGCTGCTGTGCTGCTGCCTGCTGATACTAGTTGACCTTGACCGTTGACGGCTGTCACAGCTGCTTACTATTAAATAAATTAAGTATTTTAGCAGATTGATTAGCAGATTGAAATTAGAAGTTTTGCAAAAAAAGGTAACATTTAAAAAAAAAAAAAAAAAACAGTTAACTGCTGTGCTGCTGCCTGCTGCTGATACTAGTTGTCCGTTGACGGCTGTCACGGCTGCTTACCATTAATAAATTTAAGTCTTTTAGCAGATTAATTCATTAGCAGATTGCAATTAGAAGTTTTGCAAATAAAGGTAAAAGTTTTTTTTTTTTTTTAAAAAGCAGTTAACTGCTGTGCTGCTGCTGATATTAGTTGTTGACCGTTGACGGCTGCCACGGTTGCTTACCATTAATAAATTTAAGTCTTTTAGCAGATTAATTCATTAGCAGATTGCAATTAGAAGTTTTGCAAAAAAAGGTAAAAGTTTTTTTTTGTTTTTTTTTAAAAAGCAGTTAACTGCTGTGCTGCTGCTGATACTACTTGTTGACCGTTGACGGCTGTCACGGTTGCTTACCATTAATAAATTTAAGTATTTTAGCAGATTCATTAATTAGTAGATTGCAATTAGAAGTTTTGCAAAAAAAGGTAAAACTTTTTTTAAAAAAAAGCAGTTAACTGCTGTGCTGCTAATACTAGTTGTTGACCGTTGACGGCTGTCACGGTTGCTTACCATTACTAAATTTAAGTATTTTAGCAGCTTAATTAATTAGCAGATTGCAATTATAAGTTTTGCAAAAAAAGGTAAAAGATTTTTTTTTTTCTTTTTAAAAAGCAGTTAACTGCTGTGCTGCTGCTGATACTAAAATTAGGCAGTAAACCTGCATATTTAACATTTTATATTTTATCTCTAGTGAGCTATATTATTATAATTATTATAAGATATTACCTATTAGTTCTAGTTGATATTTTCTAACATCTGCAATATATTTTATAACAACCGGCACCGCAAAACTACTTGCCGTTGCCTACTAGTGCTGTATATTTTCTAACAGCTGCAGAGTTACTTACATACAAGTTATATATTAGATAAGAACCGCAAAACTATTAAACTATTACTTCAAGTTCAGTTGTATATTTTCTAACAGCTGCAGAGCTACCTACCTACAAGTTATATATTAGATAACAACCGCCAAACTATTAAACTATTACTTCAAGTTGAGTTGTATATTTTCTAATAGCTGCAGAGCAGCAGAGCTACCTACCTAGAAGTTATATATTACATAACAACCGCCAAACTATTAAGCTATTACTTCAAGCTGAGTTGTATATTTTCAAACAGCTGCAGAGCAGCAGATCTACCTACCTACAAGTTATATATTACATAACAACCGCAAAACTTTTAAACTATTAAGTTGTATATTTTCTAACAGCTGCAGAGCTACCTACAAGTTATATATTAGATAACAACCGCCAAACTATTAAACTATTACTCCAAGATGAGTTGTATATTTTCTAACAGCTGCAGAGCTACCTACCTACAAGTTATATATTAGATAACAACCGCCAAACTATTAAACTATTACTTCAAGTTAAGTTGTATATTTTCTAACAGCTGCAGAGCAGCAGAGCTACCTACCTACAAGTTATATATTACATAACAACCGCAAAACTATTAAACTATTAAGTTATATATTTTCTAACAGCTGCAGAGCTACCTACCTACAAGTTATATATTAGATAAGAGCAAAGGACTGTTCTTTGTGTGTAAACTAACAGTTAAGATAGCACTTAGTAAAATTAGTGTGTCTGAGCTAAAGCAATTACATTTTTCAACGTTGCCCATTGAAAGAAAAATTGAAATTAAAATGCTTAGGCCAACACCTATGCTTAACCTTACCCAGGTGACAAAATGTAAAACTAGAGATTACAAAAGAGAATTCAAACCCGAGGTATATGATAAATATCCATGGATTTGTGGCTGTGAATTATCTAACAGGCTCTTTTGTTTTTATTGTCTCCTGTTTGCAAAACAAAGTGGGGATTCAAGCTGGGTGAGTTATGGGGTCGCCGATTTATCACATTTAAGTCAAAAAACCAATAAACATAATTGCTCCCAATCACATTTAAACTCCACATTAGAGTTAAATTTGCTAGGAAGGGTTGATATTCGGCAACAACTTGACAGTGCATATTGTTTGAATATTAAAAAACATAATGAGCAAGTTACGAAAAATCGCTATGTTCTTTCCAAAATAATTAATTGTATTTTATTTTGCGGCGCATTTGAGCTTGCACTTCGAGGACATGACGAACGCGATGATTCATTAAATCCAGGCATTTTCAGAGGTCTTATAAACTTCTCAGCAGAGCTTGATGCATCTCTAAAAGAAAATCTCGCTAGTGCCACTGTTTTTAAAAGAACGTCAAAAGAAATTCAAAACGATTTATTAGACTGTATGCTTACTGTTTGCCAGAACCAAATAAAGAAGGAAATCTCAAATGCAAGTTTTGTAGCAGTGATAGCAGATGAAACTACTGATGTTTCATCTGCCTTCCAATTGGTTGTTGTTTTTAGATACATTATAGGTAATGGACAACCGGTTGAGAGATTCTGGGAATTCACTAATCCAGCTTGACATGATGCAGAATCTATAGCTATGTGTATTCATGCTAATTTGAAAAAGTTCTAGACAACCCAGAGAAACTGATATCCCAGAGTTACGATGGTGCAAGCGTGATGAGTGGTCAGCATGCAGGTGTTCAGGCTATAATTAAACGTACCTACAAGAATGCACATTTTGTGCATTGCTACGCCTATCAGCTCAATTTAATTGTCAGCCAAGCAAGCAGTCAGAATCAACAAGTTTGAGTATTTTTTTCGAACCTAAGTGACATTACTAACTTTTTTAGTAACTCGCCACAAAGGATAGCTATTCTAGATGAAACTGTTAGAAGAAGGATACCTCATGGTTCAGCCACCAGGTGGAATTTCAAGAGTCGAACCATCAATACAGTTTTTGAAAACAGGGAACAGTTCATTGAATGCATGGAAAAAATAGAGTCAACATTGAAAAAAGAAATAGCTATCAATCAAGCAGGGGCTATTCGGCGTATGTTACAAGACTCGGTATTTGTTTTTTGGCTTACAGTTTTTCACAATATTATGCCACATGTAGATGTGTTATACAACCAACTTCAGAAAACACTAACAGATGTGGCACTTATTCGAAAACATATTAACACTTTCCAGCAGACAATGGAAAACAAAAGGAATAGAATGGACACAGTGACCATGACGATATCAGAAACAGAGGAAACATCTAGGAAAAGGAAGAGAGAAAATATTCACATTACTCATACTGTGGCAGCTAAAGAGATATGCGATGATATCACAAATCAAGTAAAAGATAGATTTTCTTTTATAACTCACTACTCGGCTGTTTCTCTCCTCCAAGCGGAAAAATTTGCGGATTACAAGAAAAATTTTCCAAATCAGCTTCTTGACCAAACATCAGCGGTTTATCACACATTACAGAAAGATCGCCTGAAAACTGAACTAGGAGTAATTTACAGAAGACCAGATTTCAGAAATATGAATGGTGCCATTAGTCTTCTACAGTTTGTAATAGAAAATAACTTGGACAGTACTTTCTTCGAGACCTACAAACTGTTGCAAATTATTTCAACTATTCCCGTGACAGCTGCTGAGGCTGAGAGATGTTTCTCAACTTTAAAACGAGTTAAAACATTTCTAAGGAGCACCATGACTGAGGAAAGACTGACCGCTCTAGCTATGCTGACAATTGAAAAACAATTGATAAATGACATTCCTAAATTCAACGAAAATGTTATTGATTTATTTGCCTCAAAAAAAGACAGGCAGATTGACTTGATTTACAAAACTTGTACTTGAGTTATCAACATTGTTTTAATGTTTACCTTTGAAGTAAATGATTAAGCACTAGTGTAATAGAAATAATCTTCTTTTGTACTAGAAAGTAAAATGTTGGTGTATTTATCTTAATGTTGCCACGGCCTTTGGCTGCATTGCCTAATATCGAACACTGGGGGCTGGGGCAACAGTAATTGAAATGTGGTTTTATTTCTCTATAAAGTGGAAGGTTCTTTAAACCCAGGAATATATATATATTTTCATAAATGTACATTCAATATACTTATTATTTCTCAGCTTTAATTAATCATTTGGTTAATATATATGTTATTATATAATTTAACTGAGCATGTATATTTTAAGACTAGACATGGGCAGTAGTGTAGGCTCCTCCATTTGTGCACTGTCGCACGTGAACATGGGTATACTGAAGAGTATGGATTCATGTATATTAATTTAAACATTAGACCTGGTCATAATATTAAATATTATAAATATATATATATATATATATATATATATATATATATATAAATGTTAAAAAACACAATGATCAAGTAACCACAAATAGTTATGTTCTTTCCAAAATGATGAATTGTATTCTATTTTCCGGCGTATTTGAGCTTTCACTTCGAGGACATGATGAATGCGATGATTCATTAAATATTGGGAGACTTCAAGGAATTGTAATTTAATACTTAGTATGATACTAATAATCAGCTATACTATTAACTATTTGAATTCAATTGATTAATCATTTCATATTCTGATATTACATTTCATTTAATTAGAATTCTGTAGTGATTAATTTATTGTAACAATATTTATATTTCCTTATTATCCCACTTTAATATAAATATATTCCATATTTGAAGTCATTCCTTAATAAAGTATAGGAGTATATAAAATTACAGGGAGTGCAGAATTATTAGGTAAGTTGTATTTTTGAGGATTAATTTTATTATTGAACAACAACCATGTTCTCAATGAACCCAAAAAACTCATTAATATCAAAGCTGAATAGTTTTGGAAGTAGTTTTTAGTTTGTTTTTAGTTATAGCTATTTTAGGGGGATATCTGTGTGTGCAGGTGACTATTACTGTGCATAATTATTAGGCAACTTAACAAAAAACAAATATATACCCATTTCAATTATTTATTTTTACCAGTGAAACCAATATAACATCTCAACATTCACAAATATACATTTCTGACATTCAAAAACAAAACAAAAACAAATCAGTGACCAATATAGCCACCTTTCTTTGCAAAGACACTCAAAAGCCTGCCATCCATGGATTCTGTCAGTGTTTTGATCTGTTCACCATCAACATTGCGTGCAGCAGCAACCACAGCCTCCCAGACACTGTTCAGAGAGGTGTACTGTTTTCCCTCCTTGTAAATCTCACATTTGATGATGGACCACAGGTTCTCAATGGGGTTCAGATCAGGTGAACAAGGAGGCCATGTCATTAGATTTTCTTCTTTTATACCCTTTCTTGCCAGCCACGCTGTGGAGTACTTGGACGCGTGTGATGGAGCATTGTCCTGCATGAAAATCATGTTTTTCTTGAAGGATGCAGACTTCTTCCTGTACCACTGCTTGAAGAAGGTGTCTTCCAGAAACTGGCAGTAGGACTGGGAGTTAAGCTTGACTCCATCCTCAACCCGAAAAGGCCCCACAAGCTCATCTTTGATGATACCAGCCCAAACCAGTATTCCACCTCCACCTTGCTGGCGTCTGAGTGGGACTGGAGCTCTCTGCCCTTTACCAATCCAGCCACGGGCCCATCCATCTGGCCCATCAAGACTCACTCTCATTTCATCAGTCCATAAAACCTTAGAAAAATCATTCTTGAGATATTTCTTGGCCCAGTCTTGACATTTCAGCTTGTGTGTCTTGTTCAGTGGTGGTCGTCTTTCAGCCTTTCTTACCTTGGCCATGTCTCTGAGTATTGCACACCTTGTGCTTTTTGGCACTCCAGTGATGTTGCAGCTCTGAAATATGGCCAAACTGGTGGCAAGTGGCATCTTGGCAGCTGCACGCTTGACTTTTCTCAGTTCATGGGCAGTTATTTTCGCCTTGGTTTTTCCACACGCTTCTTGCGACCCTGTTGACTATTTTGAATGAAACGCTTGATTGTTCGATGATTACGCTTCAGAAGCTTTGCAATTTTAAGAGTGCTGCATCCCTCTGCAAGATATCTCACTATTTTTGACTTTTCTGAGCCTGTCAAGTCCTTCTTTTGACCCATTTTGCCAAAGGAAAGGAAGTTTCCTAATAATTATGCACACCTGATATAGGGTGTTGATGTCATTAGACCACACCCCTTCTCATTACAGAGATGCACATCACCTAATATGCTTAATTGGTAGTAGGCTTTCAAGCCTATACAGCTTGGAGTAAGACAACATGCATAAAGAGGATGATGTGGTCAAAATACTCATTTGCCTAATAATTCTGCACTCCCTGTATATGAAAATTAGTTACAAGTCATTTCATATGAAATTTTGTCTTCTGTATGCTTGCATCGATTCTGAGCTAGAAAACCTTTCCTGGCGTATATGTGGATTCAGACCTTCAAAAGTATTGTTAGTCCCATCATTTGTATATCATACAAGTGATAATTACTTACTTTCCTGAAGATTCTAATCTGAGCATATATGAACTAAAGTACAGAATTGTTTCTCTGTCACCCCAGAGAGGTAACATGGTTATCTTGTTTGTAGAGATCTAATCTCATTAAGCGATTAAGTATAGAATCTTTTGAAGATTAAACTTTAACAAATGTTCCCTTTGTATATTTTTTAGATATCCTGCCTGGGAGCTGTATTGGAGCATAGTATTTATATATAATTGATGTTACATTTCATAAAAATATATTTCATATCTGAGTACATGACTTTAATACAGTTTGAGCGCATGAAATCATATACAGTTGTATGCAAAAGTTTAGGCACCCCTGACAATTTCCATGATTTTTAGTTATAAATAAGTGGCTGTTTGGATCAGTAATTTCATTTTGATCTATCAAATAAATGAAGTAGACAGTAAAAACTCAGTAGTGCAATGAGGTTTATTGGATTAACAGAAAATGTGCAATATGCATCAAAACAAAATTTGACAGGTGCATACATTTGGGCACCCTTGTTATTTTGTAGATTTGAATACCTGTAACTAGTGATGTTGCGAATTGTTCACCGGCGAATAGTTCCTGGCGAACATAGCTTGTTCGCGTTCGCAACCGCGGGCGAACATATGCAATGTTCGATCCGCCCCCTATTCATCATCATTGAGTAAACTTTGACCCTGTATCTCACAGTCTGCAGACACATTCCAGCCAATCAGCAGCAGACACTCCCTCCCAGACCCTCCCAGCTCCTGGACAGCAGCCATTTTAGATTCATTCGGAAGCTGCATTGTTAGTGAGAGGAGGGACAGTGTAGCTGCTGGTGATTTTATAGGGAAATTGATAGCTAGGCTAGTGTATTCAGTGTCCACTACAGTCCTGAAGGACTCATTTGATCTCTGCTATAAGGACAGCACCCCAAAAAACCCTTTTTAGGGCTAGAACATCATTATTATTTTTTTTCCTGTGTAATCTAATTGCAGTTGTTTGCCTGCCAAGCCACTTGCCCAGTGCCACCACTCATATCTGGTGTAACAGTAGTGTAAATTTAAAAAAAAAAATAACTTTTTTGACTGTGAAACATCAGTCTGCTAGTGTAATCTAATTGCAGTTGCCTGCCTGCCAGCATGTGTGCCAGGCCCACTTGCCCAGTGCCACCACTCATATCTGGTGTAACAGTAGTGTAAATTTAAAAAAAAAACTTTTTTTGACTGTGAAACATCAGTCTGCTAGTGTAATCTAATTGCAGTTGCCTGCCTGCCAGCGTGTGTGCCATGCTCACAGCGTATACTGTGCCCACTTGCCCAGTGCCACCACTCATATCTGTTGTAACAGTAGTGTAAATTTAAAAAAAAAACTTTTTTGACTGTGAAACATCAGTCTGCTTGTGTAATCTAATTGCAGATGCCTGCCTGCCAGCGTGTGTGCCAGGTCCACTTGCCCAGTGCCACCACTCATATCTGGTGTAACAGTAGTGTAAATTTAAAAAAAAAAAACTTTTTTGACTGTGAAACATCAGTCTGCTAGTGTAATCTAATTGCAGTTGCCTGCCTGTCAGCGTGTGTGCTAGGCCCACTTGCCCAGTGCCACCACTCATATCTGGTGTAACAGTAGTGTAAATTAAAAAAAAAAAACTTTTTTGACTGTGAAACATCAGTCTGCTTGTGTAATCTAATTGCAGTTGCCTGCCTGCCAGCGTGTGTGCCAGGCCCACTTGCCCAGTGCCACCACTCATATCTGTTGTAACAGTAGTGTAAATTAAAAAAAAAACTTTTTTGACTGTGAAATATCAGTCTGCTTGTGTAATCTAATTGCAGTTGCCTGCCTGACAGCGTGTGTGCCAGGCCCACTTGCCCAGTGCCACCACTCATATCTGGTGTAATAGTAGTGTAAATTTTAAAAAAAAACTTTTTTGACTGTGAAACATCAGTCTGCTAGTGTAATCTAATTGCAGTTGCCTGCCAGCATGTGTGCCAGGCTCACATCATATACTGTGCCCACTTGCCCAGTGCCACCACTCATATCTGGTGTAACAGTAGTGTAAATTTAAAAAAAAAACATTTTTTGACTGTGAAACATCAGTCTGCTAGTGTTATCTAATTGCTGTTGCCTGCCTGCCTGCCAGCGTGTGTGCCAGGCTCATATCGTATACTGTGCCCACTTGCCCAGTGCCACCACTCATATCTTGTTTAATAGTAGTGTAAGTGTACATTTAAAAAAATAAAAACTTTTTTGGCTGTGAAACATCAGTCTGCTTTTTTGTGTCAGGCTCACAGCTTATATTGGGCCCACTTGCCCAGTGGCACCACTCATATCTTGTTTAATAGTAGTGTAAGTGTACTTTTAAAAAAATAAAAACTTTTTGGACTGTGAAACATCAGTCTGCTTTTTTGTGTCAGGCTCACAGCTTATACTGGGCCTACTTGCCCAGTGGCACCACTCATATCTTGTTTAATAGTAGTGTAAGTGTACATTTAAAAAAATAAAAACTTTTTGGACTGTGAAACATCAGTCTGCTTTTTTGTGTCAGGCTCACAGCGTATACTGTGCCCACTTGCCCAGTGCCACCACTCATATCTTGTTTAATAGTAGTGTAAGTGTACATTTAAAAACAAAAAAAAATGTTTGGACTGCGAAACATCAGTCTGCTTTTTTGTGTCAGGCTCACAGCTTATACTGGGCCCACTTGCCCAGTGCCACCATTCGTATCTTGTTTAATAGTAGTGTAAGTGTACATTTAAAAAAATAAAAACTTTTTGGACTGTGAAACATCAGTCTGCTTTTTTGTGTCAGGCTCACAGCGTATACTGTGCCCACTTGCCCAGTGCCACCACTCATATCTTGTTTAATAGTAGTGTAAGTGTACATTTAAAAACAAAAAAAACTTTTTGGACTGTGAAACATCAGTCTGCTTTTTTGTGTCAGGCTCACAGCCTCTACTGTGCCCACTTGCCCAGTGCTACCACTCATATCTTGTTTAATTGTAGTGTAAGTGTACATTTAAAAACAAAAAATCTTTTTGGACTGTGAAACATCAGTCTGCTTTTTTTTGTGTCAGGCTCACAGCGTATACTGTGCCCACTTGCCCAGTGCCACCACTCATATCTCATATCTCATATGCGGAGCTTTTTCAGTCCTATGCATCGCCACAGCCCTTAGGGGTCCACCCTCAGAGAACGACTCGACCGACAGGTAGCAGACTACCTCGCCTTAACTGCAGATCTCAACACTCTGAGGAGCAATGAACCCCTTGACTACTGGGTGTGCAAGCTTGACCTGTGGCCTGAGCTATCCCAATTTGTGATAGAACTTCTGGCCTGTCCCGCTTCAAGTGTCCTGTCAGAAACGACCTTAAGTGCAGCAGGAGGTATTATCACTGAGAAGAGAAGTCGCCTAGGTCAAAAAAGTCTAGATTACCTCACCTTTATTAAGATGAATGAGGGATGGATCCCGAAGGGACTGACATTGGAAGATACATTCAAGTAAAAAAGGCCTAATGAGATGAGCTGCCTTCGGCTAAAAATGGTCCACACGCTGCTGTATTTTATCTTCGAATGTCGGATGACTTGCGTGACTTATCCGCCACAAACTAGGGTTCAAGCCAATTAATTAATCATTTGGTTAATATATATGTTATTATATAATTTAACTGAGCATGTATATTTTAAGACTAGACATGGGCAGTAGTGTAGGCTCCTCCATTTGTGCACTGTCGCACGTGAACATGGGTATACTGAAGAGTATGGATTCATGTATATTAATTTAAACATTAGACCTGGTCATAATATTAAATATTATAAATATATATATATATATATATATATATATATATATAAATGTTAAAAAACACAATGATCAAGTAACCACAAATAGTTATGTTCTTTCCAAAATGATGAATTGTATTCTATTTTCCGGTGTATTTGAGCTTTCACTTCGAGGACATGATGAATGCGATGATTCATTAAATATTGGGAGACTTCAAGGAATTGTAATTTAATACTTAGTATGATACTAATAATCAGCTATACTATTAACTATTTGAATTCAATTGATTAATCATTTCATATTCTGATATTACATTGCATTTAATTAGAATTCTGTAGTGATTAATTTATTGTAACAATATTTATATTTCCTTATTATCCCACTTTAATATAAATATATTCCATATTTGAAGTCATTCCTTAATAAAGTATAGGAGTATATAAAATTACAGGGAGTGCAGAATTATTAGGTAAGTTGTATTTTTGAGGATTAATTTTATTATTGAACAACAACCATGTTCTCAATGAACCCAAAAAACTCATTAATATCAAAGCTGAATAGTTTTGGAAGTAGTTTTTAGTTTGTTTTTAGTTATAGCTATTTTAGGGGGATATCTGTGTGTGCAGGTGACTATTACTGTGCATAATTATTAGGCAACTTAACAAAAAACAAATATATACCCATTTCAATTATGTATTTTTACCAGTGAAACCAATATAACATCTCAACATTCACAAATATACATTTCTGACATTCAAAAACAAAACAAAAACAAATCAGTGACCAATATAGCCACCTTTCTTTGCAAAGACACTCAAAAGCCTGCCATCCATGGATTCTGTCAGTGTTTTGATCTGTTCACCATCAACATTGCGTGCAGCAGCAACCACAGCCTCCCAGACACTGTTCAGAGAGGTGTACTGTTTTCCCTCCTTGTAAATCTCACATTTGATGATGGACCACAGGTTCTCAATGGGGTTCAGATCAGGTGAACAAGGAGGCCATGTCATTAGATTTTCTTCTTTTATACCCTTTCTTGCCAGCCACGCTGTGGAGTACTTGGACGCGTGTGATGGAGCATTGTCCTGCATGAAAATCATGTTTTTCTTGAAGGATGCAGACTTCTTCCTGTACCACTGCTTGAAGAAGGTGTCTTCCAGAAACTGGCAGTAGGACTGGGAGTTAAGCTTGACTCCATCCTCAACCCGAAAAGGCCCCACAAGCTCATCTTTGATGATACCAGCCCAAACCAGTATTCCACCTCCACCTTGCTGGCGTCTGAGTGGGACTGGAGCTCTCTGCCCTTTACCAATCCAGCCACGGGCCCATCCATCTGGCCCATCAAGACTCACTCTCATTTCATCAGTCCATGAAACCTTAGAAAAATCATTCTTGAGATATTTCTTGGCCCAGTCTTGACGTTTCAGCTTGTGTGTCTTGTTCAGTGGTGGTCGTCTTTCAGCCTTTCTTACCTTGGCCATGTCTCTGAGTATTGCACACCTTGTGCTTTTGGGCACTCCAGTGATGTTGCAGCTCTGAAATATGGCCAAACTGGTGGCAAGTGGCATCTTGGCAGCTGCACGCTTGACTTTTCTCAGTTCATGGGCAGTTATTTTCGCCTTGGTTTTTCCACACGCTTCTTGCGACCCTGTTGACTATTTTGAATGAAACGCTTGATTGTTCGATGATCACGCTTCAGAAGCTTTGCAATTTTAAGAGTGCTGCATCCCTCTGCAAGATATCTCACTATTTTTGACTTTTCTGAGCCTGTCAAGTCCTTCTTTTGACCCATTTTGCCAAAGGAAAGGAAGTTGCCTAATAATTATGCACACCTGATATAGGGTGTTGATGTCATTAGACCACACCCCTTCTCATTACAGAGATGCACATCACCTAATATGCTTAATTGGTAGTAGGCTTTCAAGCCTATACAGCTTGGAGTAAGACAACATGCATAAAGAGGATGATGTGGTCAAAATACTCATTTGCCTAATAATTCTGCACTCCCTGTATATGAAAATTAGTTACAAGTCATTTCATATGAAATTTTGTCTTCTGTATGCTTGCATCGATTCTGAGCTAGAAAACCTTTCCTGGCGTATATGTGGATTCAGACCTTCAAAAGTATTGTTAGTCCCATCATTTGTATATCATACAAGTGATAATTACTTACTTTCCTGAAGATTCTAATCTGAGCATATATGAACTAAAGTACAGAATTGTTTCTCTGTCACCCCAGAGAGGTAACATGGTTATCTTGTTTGTAGAGATCTAATCTCATTAAGCGATGAAGTATAGAATCTTTTGAAGATTAAACTTTAACAAATGTTCCCTTTGTATATTTTTTAGATATCCTGCCTGGGAGCTGTATTGGAGCATAGTATTTATATATAATTGATGTTACATTTCATAAAAATATATTTCATATCTGAGTACATGACTTTAATACAGTTTGAGCGCATGAAATCATATACAGTTGTATGCAAAAGTTTAGGCACCCCTGACAATTTCCATGATTTTTAGTTATAAATAAGTGGCTGTTTGGATCAGTAATTTCATTTTGATCTATCAAATAAATGAAGTACACAGTAAAAATTCAGTAGTGCAATGAGGTTTATTGGATTAACAGAAAATGTGCAATATGCATCAAAACAAAATTTGACAGGTGCATACATTTGGGCACCCTTGTTATTTTGTAGATTTGAATACCTGTAACTAGTGATGTTGCGAATTGTTCACCGGCGAATAGTTCCTGGCGAACATAGCTTGTTCGCGTTCGCAACGGCGGGCGAACATATGCAATGTTCGATCCGCCCCCTATTCATCATCATTGAGTAAACTTTGACCCTGTATCTCACAGTCTGCAGACACATTCCAGCCAATCAGCAGCAGACACTCCCTCCCAGACCCTCCCAGCTCCTGGACAGCAGCCATTTTAGATTCATTCGGAAGCTGCATTGTTAGTGAGAGGAGGGACAGTGTAGCTGCTGGTGATTTTATAGGGAAATTGATAGCTAGGCTAGTGTATTCAGTGTCCACTACAGTCCTGAAGGACTCATTTGATCTCTGCTATAAGGACAGCACCCCAAAAAACCCTTTTTAGGGCTAGAACATCATTATTATTTTTTTTCCTGTGTAATCTAATTGCAGTTGCTTGCCTGCCAAGCCACTTGCCCAGTGCCACCACTCATATCTGGTGTAACAGTAGTGTAAATTTTAAAAAAAAAATAACTTTTTTGACTGTGAAACATCAGTCTGCTAGTGTAATCTAATTGCAGTTGCCTGCCTGCCAGCATGTGTGCCAGGCCCACTTGCCCAGTGCCACCACTCATATCTGGTGTAACAGTAGTGTAAATTTAAAAAAAAAACTTTTTTGACTGTGAAACATCAGTCTGCTAGTGTAATCTAATTGCAGTTGCCTGCCTGCCAGCGTGTGTGCCATGCTCACAGCGTATACTGTGCCCACTTGCCCAGTGCCACCACTCATATCTGTTGTAACAGTAGTGTAAATTTAAAAAAAAAAACTTTTTTGACTGTGAAACATCAGTCTGCTTGTGTAATCTAATTGCAGATGCCTGCCTGCCAGCGTGTGTGCCAGGTCCACTTGCCCAGTGCCACCACTCATATCTGGTGTAACAGTAGTGTAAATTTAAAAAAAAAAAACTTTTTTGACTGTGAAACATCAGTCTGCTAGTGTAATCTAATTGCAGTTGCCTGTCTGTCAGCGTGTGTGCTAGGCCCACTTGCCCAGTGCCACCACTCATATCTGGTGTAACAGTAGTGTAAATTAAAAAAAAAAAACTTTTTTGACTGTGAAACATCAGTCTGCTTGTGTAATCTAATTGCAGTTGCCTGCCTGCCAGCGTGTGTGCCAGGTCCACTTGCCCAGTGCCACCACTCATATCTGGTGTAACAGTAGTGTAAATTTAAAAAAAAAAACTTTTTTGACTGTGAAACATCAGTCTGCTAGTGTAATCTAATTGCAGTTGCCTGCCTGTCAGCGTGTGTGCTAGGCCCACTTGCCCAGTGCCACCACTCATATCTGGTGTAACAGTAGTGTAAATTAAAAAAAAAAAACTTTTTTGACTGTGAAACATCAGTCTGCTTGTGTAATCTAATTGCAGTTGCCTGCCTGCCAGCGTGTGTGCCAGGCCCACTTGCCCAGTGCCACCACTCATATCTGTTGTAACAGTAGTGTAAATTAAAAAAAAAACTTTTTTGACTGTGAAATATCAGTCTGCTTGTGTAATCTAATTGCAGTTGCCTGCCTGACAGCGTGTGTGCCAGGCCCACTTGCCCAGTGCCACCACTCATATCTGGTGTAATAGTAGTGTAAATTTTAAAAAAAAACTTTTTTGACTGTGAAACATCAGTCTGCTAGTGTAATCTAATTGCAGTTGCCTGCCAGCATGTGTGCCAGGCTCACATCATATACTGTGCCCACTTGCCCAGTGCCACCACTCATATCTGGTGTAACAGTAGTGTAAATTTAAAAAAAAACATTTTTTGACTGTGAAACATCAGTCTGCTAGTGTTATCTAATTGCTGTTGCCTGCCTGCCTGCCAGCGTGTGTGCCAGGCTCATATCGTATACTGTGCCCACTTGCCCAGTGCCACCACTCATATCTTGTTTAATAGTAGTGTAAGTGTACATTTAAAAAAATAAAAACTTTTTTGGCTGTGAAACATCAGTCTGCTTTTTTGTGTCAGGCTCACAGCTTATATTGGGCCCACTTGCCCAGTGGCACCACTCATATCTTGTTTAATAGTAGTGTAAGTGTACTTTTAAAAAAATAAAAACTTTTTGGACTGTGAAACATCAGTCTGCTTTTTTGTGTCAGGCTCACAGCTTATACTGGGCCTACTTGCCCAGTGGCACCACTCATATCTTGTTTAATAGTAGTGTAAGTGTACATTTAAAAAAATAAAAACTTTTTGGACTGTGAAACATCAGTCTGCTTTTTTGTGTCAGGCTCACAGCGTATACTGTGCCCACTTGCCCAGTGCCACCACTCATATCTTGTTTAATAGTAGTGTAAGTGTACATTTAAAAACAAAAAAAAATGTTTGGACTGCGAAACATCAGTCTGCTTTTTTGTGTCAGGCTCACAGCTTATACTGGGCCCACTTGCCCAGTGCCACCACTCGTATCTTGTTTAATAGTAGTGTAAGTGTACATTTAAAAAAATAAAAACTTTTTGGACTGTGAAACATCAGTCTGCTTTTTTGTGTCAGGCTCACAGCGTATACTGTGCCCACTTGCCCAGTGCCACCACTCATATCTTGTTTAATAGTAGTGTAAGTGTACATTTAAAAACAAAAAAAACTTTTTGGACTGTGAAACATCAGTCTGCTTTTTTGTGTCAGGCTCACAGCCTCTACTGTGCCCACTTGCCCAGTGCTACCACTCATATCTTGTTTAATTGTAGTGTAAGTGTACATTTAAAAACAAAAAATCTTTTTGGACTGTGAAACATCAGTCTGCTTTTTTTTGTGTCAGGCTCACAGCGTATACTGTGCCCACTTGCCCAGTGCCACCACTCATATCTCATATCTCATATGCGGAGCTTTTTCAGTCCTATGCATCGCCACAGCCCTTAGGGGTCCACCCTCAGAGAACGACTCGACCGACAGGTAGCAGACTACCTCGCCTTAACTGCAGATCTCAACACTCTGAGGAGCAATGAACCCCTTGACTACTGGGTGTGCAAGCTTGACCTGTGGCCTGAGCTATCCCAATTTGTGATAGAACTTCTGGCCTGTCCCGCTTCAAGTGTCCTGTCAGAAACGACCTTAAGTGCAGCAGGAGGTATTATCACTGAGAAGAGAAGTTGCCTAGGTCAAAAAAGTCTAGATTACCTCACCTTTATTAAGATGAATGAGGGATGGATCCCGAAGGGACTGACATTGGAAGATACATTCAAGTAAAAAAGGCCTAATGAGATGAGCTGCCTTCGGCTAAAAATGGTCCACACGCTGCTGTATTTTATCTTCGAATGTCGGATGACTTGCGTGACTTATCCGCCACAAACTAGGGTTCAAGCCAATTAATTAATCATTTGGTTAATATATATGTTATTATATAATTTAACTGAGCATGTATATTTTAAGACTAGACATGGGCAGTAGTGTAGGCTCCTCCATTTGTGCACTGTCGCACGTGAACATGGGTATACTGAAGAGTATGGATTCATGTATATTAATTTAAACATTAGACCTGGTCATAATATTAAATATTATAAATATATATATATATATATATATATATATATAAATGTTAAAAAACACAATGATCAAGTAACCACAAATAGTTATGTTCTTTCCAAAATGATGAATTGTATTCTATTTTCCGGTGTATTTGAGCTTTCACTTCGAGGACATGATGAATGCGATGATTCATTAAATATTGGGAGACTTCAAGGAATTGTAATTTAATACTTAGTATGATACTAATAATCAGCTATACTATTAACTATTTGAATTCAATTGATTAATCATTTCATATTCTGATATTACATTGCATTTAATTAGAATTCTGTAGTGATTAATTTATTGTAACAATATTTATATTTCCTTATTATCCCACTTTAATATAAATATATTCCATATTTGAAGTCATTCCTTAATAAAGTATAGGAGTATATAAAATTACAGGGAGTGCAGAATTATTAGGTAAGTTGTATTTTTGAGGATTAATTTTATTATTGAACAACAACCATGTTCTCAATGAACCCAAAAAACTCATTAATATCAAAGCTGAATAGTTTTGGAAGTAGTTTTTAGTTTGTTTTTAGTTATAGCTATTTTAGGGGGATATCTGTGTGTGCAGGTGACTATTACTGTGCATAATTATTAGGCAACTTAACAAAAAACAAATATATACCCATTTCAATTATGTATTTTTACCAGTGAAACCAATATAACATCTCAACATTCACAAATATACATTTCTGACATTCAAAAACAAAACAAAAACAAATCAGTGACCAATATAGCCACCTTTCTTTGCAAAGACACTCAAAAGCCTGCCATCCATGGATTCTGTCAGTGTTTTGATCTGTTCACCATCAACATTGCGTGCAGCAGCAACCACAGCCTCCCAGACACTGTTCAGAGAGGTGTACTGTTTTCCCTCCTTGTAAATCTCACATTTGATGATGGACCACAGGTTCTCAATGGGGTTCAGATCAGGTGAACAAGGAGGCCATGTCATTAGATTTTCTTCTTTTATACCCTTTCTTGCCAGCCACGCTGTGGAGTACTTGGACGCGTGTGATGGAGCATTGTCCTGCATGAAAATCATGTTTTTCTTGAAGGATGCAGACTTCTTCCTGTACCACTGCTTGAAGAAGGTGTCTTCCAGAAACTGGCAGTAGGACTGGGAGTTAAGCTTGACTCCATCCTCAACCCGAAAAGGCCCCACAAGCTCATCTTTGATGATACCAGCCCAAACCAGTATTCCACCTCCACCTTGCTGGCGTCTGAGTGGGACTGGAGCTCTCTGCCCTTTACCAATCCAGCCACGGGCCCATCCATCTGGCCCATCAAGACTCACTCTCATTTCATCAGTCCATGAAACCTTAGAAAAATCATTCTTGAGATATTTCTTGGCCCAGTCTTGACGTTTCAGCTTGTGTGTCTTGTTCAGTGGTGGTCGTCTTTCAGCCTTTCTTACCTTGGCCATGTCTCTGAGTATTGCACACCTTGTGCTTTTGGGCACTCCAGTGATGTTGCAGCTCTGAAATATGGCCAAACTGGTGGCAAGTGGCATCTTGGCAGCTGCACGCTTGACTTTTCTCAGTTCATGGGCAGTTATTTTCGCCTTGGTTTTTCCACACGCTTCTTGCGACTCTGTTGACTATTTTGAATGAAACGCTTGATTGTTCGATGATCACGCTTCAGAAGCTTTGCAATTTTAAGAGTGCTGCATCCCTCTGCAAGATATCTCACTATTTTTGACTTTTCTGAGCCTGTCAAGTCCTTCTTTTGACCCATTTTGCCAAAGGAAAGGAAGTTGCCTAATAATTATGCACACCTGATATAGGGTGTTGATGTCATTAGACCACACCCCTTCTCATTACAGAGATGCACATCACCTAATATGCTTAATTGGTAGTAGGCTTTCAAGCCTATACAGCTTGGAGTAAGACAACATGCATAAAGAGGATGATGTGGTCAAAATACTCATTTGCCTAATAATTCTGCACTCCCTGTATATGAAAATTAGTTACAAGTCATTTCATATGAAATTTTGTCTTCTGTATGCTTGCATCGATTCTGAGCTAGAAAACCTTTCCTGGCGTATATGTGGATTCAGACCTTCAAAAGTATTGTTAGTCCCATCATTTGTATATCATACAAGTGATAATTACTTACTTTCCTGAAGATTCTAATCTGAGCATATATGAACTAAAGTACAGAATTGTTTCTCTGTCACCCCAGAGAGGTAACATGGTTATCTTGTTTGTAGAGATCTAATCTCATTAAGCGATGAAGTATAGAATCTTTTGAAGATTAAACTTTAA
Organism: Bombina bombina; assembly: GCF_027579735.1. Taxonomy (NCBI): domain Eukaryota; kingdom Metazoa; phylum Chordata; class Amphibia; order Anura; family Bombinatoridae; genus Bombina; species Bombina bombina. Next base: position 111,286,143 of record NC_069505.1, on the reverse strand, counting down.
CAAATGTTCCCTTTGTATATTTTTTAGATATCCTGCCTGGGAGCTGTATTGGAGCATAGTATTTATATATAATTGATGTTACATTTCATAAAAATATATTTCATATCTGAGTACATGACTTTAATACAGTTTGAGCGCATGAAATCATATACAGTTGTATGCAAAAGTTTAGGCACCCCTGACAATTTCCATGATTTTTAGTTATAAATAAGTGGCTGTTTGGATCAGTAATTTCATTTTGATCTATCAAATAAATGAAGTAGACAGTAAAAATTCAGTAGTGCAATGAGGTTTATTGGATTAACAGAAAATGTGCAATATGCATCAAAACAAAATTTGACAGGTGCATACATTTGGGCACCCTTGTTATTTTGTAGATTTGAATACCTGTAACTAGTGATGTTGCGAATTGTTCACCGGCGAATAGTTCCTGGCGAACATAGCTTGTTCGCGTTCGCAACGGCGGGCGAACATATGCAATGTTCGATCCGCCCCCTATTCATCATCATTGAGTAAACTTTGACCCTGTATCTCACAGTCTGCAGACACATTCCAGCCAATCAGCAGCAGACACTCCCTCCCAGACCCTCCCAGCTCCTGGACAGCAGCCATTTTAGATTCATTCGGAAGCTGCATTGTTAGTGAGAGGAGGGACAGTGTAGCTGCTGGTGATTTTATAGGGAAATTGATAGCTAGGCTAGTGTATTCAGTGTCCACTACAGTCCTGAAGGACTCATTTGATCTCTGCTATAAGGACAGCACCCCAAAAAACCCTTTTTAGGGCTAGAACATCATTATTATTTTTTTTCCTGTGTAATCTAATTGCAGTTGCTTGCCTGCCAAGCCACTTGCCCAGTGCCACCACTCATATCTGGTGTAACAGTAGTGTAAATTTTAAAAAAAAAATAACTTTTTTGACTGTGAAACATCAGTCTGCTAGTGTAATCTAATTGCAGTTGCCTGCCTGCCAGCATGTGTGCCAGGCCCACTTGCCCAGTGCCACCACTCATATCTGGTGTAACAGTAGTGTAAATTTAAAAAAAAAACTTTTTTGACTGTGAAACATCAGTCTGCTAGTGTAATCTAATTGCAGTTGCCTGCCTGCCAGCGTGTGTGCCATGCTCACAGCGTATACTGTGCCCACTTGCCCAGTGCCACCACTCATATCTGTTGTAACAGTAGTGTAAATTTAAAAAAAAAAACTTTTTTGACTGTGAAACATCAGTCTGCTTGTGTAATCTAATTGCAGATGCCTGCCTGCCAGCGTGTGTGCCAGGTCCACTTGCCCAGTGCCACCACTCATATCTGGTGTAACAGTAGTGTAAATTTAAAAAAAAAAAACTTTTTTGACTGTGAAACATCAGTCTGCTAGTGTAATCTAATTGCAGTTGCCTGTCTGTCAGCGTGTGTGCTAGGCCCACTTGCCCAGTGCCACCACTCATATCTGGTGTAACAGTAGTGTAAATTAAAAAAAAAAAAATTTTTTGACTGTGAAACATCAGTCTGCTTGTGTAATCTAATTGCAGTTGCCTGCCTGCCAGCGTGTGTGCCAGGCCCACTTGCCCAGTGCCACCACTCATATCTGTTGTAACAGTAGTGTAAATTAAAAAAAAAACTTTTTTGACTGTGAAATATCAGTCTGCTTGTGTAATCTAATTGCAGTTGCCTGCCTGACAGCGTGTGTGCCAGGCCCACTTGCCCAGTGCCACCACTCATATCTGGTGTAATAGTAGTGTAAATTTAAAAAAAAAACTTTTTTGACTGTGAAACATCAGTCTGCTAGTGTAATCTAATTGCAGTTGCCTGCCAGCATGTGTGCCAGGCTCACATCATATACTGTGCCCACTTGCCCAGTGCCACCACTCATATCTGGTGTAACAGTAGTGTAAATTAAAAAAAAAACATTTTTGACTGTGAAACATCAGTCTGCTAGTGTTATCTAATTGCTGTTGCCTGCCAGCGTGTGTGCCAGGCTCACATCGTATACTGTGCCCACTTGCCCAGTGCCACCACTCATATCTTGTTTAATAGTAGTGTAAGTGTACATTTAAAAAAATAAAAACTTTTTTGGCTGTGAAACATCAGTCTGCTTTTTTGTGTCAGGCTCAAAGCTTATATTGGGCCCACTTGCCCAGTGGCACCACTCATATCTTGTTTAATAGTAGTGTAAGTGTACTTTTAAAAAAATAAAAACTTTTTGGACTGTGAAACATCAGTCTGCTTTTTTGTGTCAGGCTCACAGCTTATACTGGGCCTACTTGCCCAGTGGCACCACTCATATCTTGTTTAATAGTAGTGTAAGTGTACATTTAAAAAAATAAAAACTTTTTGGACTGTGAAACATCAGTCTGCTTTTTTGTGTCAGGCTCACAGCGTATACTGTGCCCACTTGCCCAGTGCCACCACTCATATCTTGTTTAATAGTAGTGTAAGTGTACTTTTAAAAACAAAAAAAAATGTTTGGACTGCGAAACATCAGTCTGCTTTTTTGTGTCAGGCTCACAGCTTATACTGGGCCCACTTGCCCAGTGCCACCACTCGTATCTTGTTTAATAGTAGTGTAAGTGTACATTTAAAAAAATAAAAACTTTTTGGACTGTGAAACATCAGTCTGCTTTTTTGTGTCAGGCTCACAGCGTATACTGTGCCCACTTGCCCAGTGCCACCACTCATATCTTGTTTAATAGTAGTGTAAGTGTACATTTAAAAACAAAAAAAACTTTTTGGACTGTGAAACATCAGTCTGCTTTTTTGTGTCAGGCTCACAGCCTCTACTGTGCCCACTTGCCCAGTGCTACCACTCATATCTTGTTTAATTGTAGTGTAAGTGTACATTTAAAAACAAAAAAACTTTTTGGACTGTGAAACATCAGTCTGCTTTTTTTTGTGTCAGGCTCACAGCGTATACTGTGCCCACTTGCCCAGTGCCACCACTCATATCTCATATCTCATATGCGGAGCTTTTTCAGTCCTATGCATCGCCACAGCCCTTAGGGGTCCACCCTCAGAGAACGACTCGACCGACAGGTAGCAGACTACCTCGCCTTAACTGCAGATCTCAACACTCTGAGGAGCAATGAACCCCTTGACTACTGGGTGTGCAAGCTTGACCTGTGGCCTGAGCTATCCCAATTTGTGATAGAACTTCTGGCCTGTCCCGCTTCAAGTGTCCTGTCAGAAAGGACCTTAAGTGCAGCAGGAGGTATTATCACTGAGAAGAGAAGTCGCCTAGGTCAAAAAAGTCTAGATTACCTCACCTTTATTAAGATGAATGAGGGATGGATCCCGAAGGGACTGACATTGGAAGATACATTCAAGTAAAAAAGGCCTAATGAGATGAGCTGCCTTCGGCTAAAAATGGTCCACACGCTGCTGTATTTTATCTTCGAATGTCGGATGACTTGCGTGACTTATCCGCCACAAACTAGGGTTCAAGCCAATTAATTAATCATTTGGTTAATATATATGTTATTATATAATTTAACTGAGCATGTATATTTTAAGACTAGACATGGGCAGTAGTGTAGGCTCCTCCATTTGTGCACTGTCGCACGTGAACATGGGTATACTGAAGAGTATGGATTCATGTATATTAATTTAAACATTAGACCTGGTCATAATATTAAATATTATAAATATATATATATATATATATATATATAAATGTTAAAAAACACAATGATCAAGTAACCACAAATAGTTATGTTCTTTCCAAAATGATGAATTGTATTCTATTTTCCGGTGTATTTGAGCTTTCACTTCAAGGACATGATGAATGCGATGATTCATTAAATATTGGGAGACTTCAAGGAATTGTAATTTAATACTTAGTATGATACTAATAATCAGCTATACTATTAACTATTTGAATTCAATTGATTAATCATTTCATATTCTGATATTACATTGCATTTAATTAGAATTCTGTAGTGATTAATTTATTGTAACAATATTTATATTTCCTTATTATCCCACTTTAATATAAATATATTCCATATTTGAAGTCATTCCTTAATAAAGTATAGGAGTATATAAAATTACAGGGAGTGCAGAATTATTAGGTAAGTTGTATTTTTGAGGATTAATTTTATTATTGAACAACAACCATGTTCTCAATGAACCCAAAAAACTCATTAATATCAAAGCTGAATAGTTTTGGAAGTAGTTTTTAGTTTGTTTTTAGTTATAGCTATTTTAGGGGGATATCTGTGTGTGCAGGTGACTATTACTGTGCATAATTATTAGGCAACTTAACAAAAAACAAATATATACCCATTTCAATTATGTATTTTTACCAGTGAAACCAATATAACATCTCAACATTCACAAATATACATTTCTGACATTCAAAAACAAAACAAAAACAAATCAGTGACCAATATAGACACCTTTCTTTGCAAAGACACTCAAAAGCCTGCCATCCATGGATTCTGTCAGTGTTTTGATCTGTTCACCATCAACATTGCGTGCAGCAGCAACCACAGCCTCCCAGACACTGTTCAGAGAGGTGTACTGTTTTCCCTCCTTGTAAATCTCACATTTGATGATGGACCACAGGTTCTCAATGGGGTTCAGATCAGGTGAACAAGGAGGCCATGTCATTAGATTTTCTTCTTTTATACCCTTTCTTGCCAGCCACGCTGTGGAGTACTTGGACGCGTGTGATGGAGCATTGTCCTGCATGAAAATCATGTTTTTCTTGAAGGATGCAGACTTCTTCCTGTACCACTGCTTGAAGAAGGTGTCTTCCAGAAACTGGCAGTAGGACTGGGAGTTAAGCTTGACTCCATCCTCAACCCGAAAAGGCCCCACAAGCTCATCTTTGATGATACCAGCCCAAACCAGTATTCCACCTCCACCTTGCTGGCGTCTGAGTGGGACTGGAGCTCTCTGCCCTTTACCAATCCAGCCACGGGCCCATCCATCTGGCCCATCAAGACTCACTCTCATTTCATCAGTCCATGAAACCTTAGAAAAATCATTCTTGAGATATTTCTTGGCCCAGTCTTGACGTTTCAGCTTGTGTGTCTTGTTCAGTGGTGGTCGTCTTTCAGCCTTTCTTACCTTGGCCATGTCTCTGAGTATTGCACACCTTGTGCTTTTGGGCACTCCAGTGATGTTGCAGCTCTGAAATATGGCCAAACTGGTGGCAAGTGGCATCTTGGCAGCTGCACGCTTGACTTTTCTCAGTTCATGGGCAGTTATTTTCGCCTTGGTTTTTCCACACGCTTCTTGCGACCCTGTTGACTATTTTGAATGAAACGCTTGATTGTTCGATGATCACGCTTCAGAAGCTTTGCAATTTTAAGAGTGCTGCATCCCTCTGCAAGATATCTCACTATTTTTGACTTTTCTGAGCCTGTCAAGTCCTTCTTTTGACCCATTTTGCCAAAGGAAAGGAAGTTGCCTAATAATTATGCACACCTGATATAGGGTGTTGATGTCATTAGACCACACCCCTTCTCATTACAGAGATGCACATCACCTAATATGCTTAATTGGTAGTAGGCTTTCAAGCCTATACAGCTTGGAGTAAGACAACATGCATAAAGAGGATGATGTGGTCAAAATACTCATTTGCCTAATAATTCTGCACTCCCTGTATATGAAAATTAGTTACAAGTCATTTCATATGAAATTTTGTCTTCTGTATGCTTGCATCGATTCTGAGCTAGAAAACCTTTCCTGGCGTATATGTGGATTCAGACCTTCAAAAGTATTGTTAGTCCCATCATTTGTATATCATACAAGTGATAATTACTTACTTTCCTGAAGATTCTAATCTGAGCATATATGAACTAAAGTACAGAATTGTTTCTCTGTCACCCCAGAGAGGTAACATGGTTATCTTGTTTGTAGAGATCTAATCTCATTAAGCGATGAAGTATAGAATCTTTTGAAGATTAAACTTTAACAAATGTTCCCTTTGTATATTTTTTAGATATCCTGCCTGGGAGCTGTATTGGAGCATAGTATTTATATATAATTGATGTTACATTTCATAAAAATATATTTCATATCTGAGTACATGACTTTAATACAGTTTGAGCGCATGAAATCATATACAGTTGTATGCAAAAGTTTAGGCACCCCTGACAATTTCCATGATTTTTAGTTATAAATAAGTGGCTGTTTGGATCAGTAATTTCATTTTGATCTATCAAATAAATGAAGTACACAGTAAAAATTCAGTAGTGCAATGAGGTTTATTGGATTAACAGAAAATGTGCAATATGCATCAAAACAAAATTTGACAGGTGCATACATTTGGGCACCCTTGTTATTTTGTAGATTTGAATACCTGTAACTAGTGATGTTGCGAATTGTTCACCGGCGAATAGTTCCTGGCGAACATAGCTTGTTCGCGTTCGCAACGGCGGGCGAACATATGCAATGTTCGATCCGCCCCCTATTCATCATCATTGAGTAAACTTTGACCCTGTATCTCACAGTCTGCAGACACATTCCAGCCAATCAGCAGCAGACACTCCCTCCCAGACCCTCCCAGCTCCTGGACAGCAGCCATTTTAGATTCATTCGGAAGCTGCATTGTTAGTGAGAGGAGGGACAGTGTAGCTGCTGGTGATTTTATAGGGAAATTGATAGCTAGGCTAGTGTATTCAGTGTCCACTACAGTCCTGAAGGACTCATTTGATCTCTGCTATAAGGACAGCACCCCAAAAAACCCTTTTTAGGGCTAGAACATCATTATTATTTTTTTTCCTGTGTAATCTAATTGCAGTTGCTTGCCTGCCAAGCCACTTGCCCAGTGCCACCACTCATATCTGGTGTAACAGTAGTGTAAATTTTAAAAAAAAAACAACTTTTTTGACTGTGAAACATCAGTCTGCTAGTGTAATCTAATTGCAGTTGCCTGCCTGCCAGCATGTGTGCCAGGCCCACTTGCCCAGTGCCACCACTCATATCTGGTGTAACAGTAGTGTAAATTTAAAAAAAAAACTTTTTTGACTGTGAAACATCAGTCTGCTAGTGTAATCTAATTGCAGTTGCCTGCCTGCCAGCGTGTGTGCCATGCTCACAGCGTATACTGTGCCCACTTGCCCAGTGCCACCACTCATATCTGTTGTAACAGTAGTGTAAATTTAAAAAAAAAAACTTTTTTGACTGTGAAACATCAGTCTGCTTGTGTAATCTAATTGCAGATGCCTGCCTGCCAGCGTGTGTGCCAGGTCCACTTGCCCAGTGCCACCACTCATATCTGGTGTAACAGTAGTGTAAATTTAAAAAAAAAAAACTTTTTTGACTGTGAAACATCAGTCTGCTAGTGTAATCTAATTGCAGTTGCCTGTCTGTCAGCGTGTGTGCTAGGCCCACTTGCCCAGTGCCACCACTCATATCTGGTGTAAAAGTAGTGTAAATTAAAAAAAAAAAACTTTTTTGACTGTGAAACATCAGTCTGCTTGTGTAATCTAATTGCAGTTGCCTGCCTGCCAGCGTGTGTGCCAGGCCCACTTGCCCAGTGCCACCACTCATATCTGTTGTAACAGTAGTGTAAATTAAAAAAAAAACTTTTTTGACTGTGAAATATCAGTCTGCTTGTGTAATCTAATTGCAGTTGCCTGCCTGACAGCGTGTGTGCCAGGCCCACTTGCCCAGTGCCACCACTCATATCTGGTGTAATAGTAGTGTAAATTTTAAAAAAAAACTTTTTTGACTGTGAAACATCAGTCTGCTAGTGTAATCTAATTGCAGTTGCCTGCCAGCATGTGTGCCAGGCTCACATCATATACTGTGCCCACTTGCCCAGTGCCACCACTCATATCTGGTGTAACAGTAGTGTAAATTTAAAAAAAAACATTTTTGACTGTGAAACATCAGTCTGCTAGTGTTATCTAATTGCTGTTGCCTGCCAGCGTGTGTGCCAGGCTCACATCGTATACTGTGCCCACTTGCCCAGTGCCACCACTCATATCTTGTTTAATAGTAGTGTAAGTGTACATTTAAAAAAATAAAAACTTTTTTGGCTGTGAAACATCAGTCTGCTTTTTTGTGTCAGGCTCACAGCTTATATTGGGCCCACTTGCCCAGTGGCACCACTCATATCTTGTTTAATAGTAGTGTAAGTGTACTTTTAAAAAAATAAAAACTTTTTGGACTGTGAAACATCAGTCTGCTTTTTTGTGTCAGGCTCACAGCTTATACTGGGCCTACTTGCCCAGTGGCACCACTCATATCTTGTTTAATAGTAGTGTAAGTGTACATTTAAAAAAATAAAAACTTTTTGGACTGTGAAACATCAGTCTGCTTTTTTGTGTCAGGCTCACAGCGTATACTGTGCCCACTTACCCAGTGCCACCACTCATATCTTGTTTAATAGTAGTGTAAGTGTACATTTAAAAACAAAAAAAAATGTTTGGACTGCGAAACATCAGTCTGCTTTTTTGTGTCAGGCTCACAGCTTATACTGGGACCACTTGCCCAGTGCCACCACTCGTATCTTGTTTAATAGTAGTGTAAGTGTACATTTAAAAAAATAAAAACTTTTTGGACTGTGAAACATCAGTCTGCTTTTTTGTGTCAGGCTCACAGCGTATACTGTGCCCACTTGCCCAGTGCCACCACTCATATCTTGTTTAATAGTAGTGTAAGTGTACATTTAAAAACAAAAAAAACTTTTTGGACTGTGAAACATCAGTCTGCTTTTTTGTGTCAGGCTCACAGCCTCTACTGTGCCCACTTGCCCAGTGCTACCACTCATATCTTGTTTAATTGTAGTGTAAGTGTACATTTAAAAACAAAAAAACTTTTTGGACTGTGAAACATCAGTCTGCTTTTTTTTGTGTCAGGCTCACAGCGTATACTGTGCCCACTTGCCCAGTGCCACCACTCATATCTCATATCTCATATGCGGAGCTTTTTCAGTCCTATGCATCGCCACAGCCCTTAGGGGTCCACCCTCAGAGAACGACTCGACCGACAGGTAGCAGACTACCTCGCCTTAACTGCAGATCTCAACACTCTGAGGAGCAATGAACCCCTTGACTACTGGGTGTGCAAGCTTGACCTGTGGCCTGAGCTATCCCAATTTGTGATAGAACTTCTGGCCTGTCCCGCTTCAAGTGTCCTGTCAGAAAGGACCTTAAGTGCAGCAGGAGGTATTATCACTGAGAAGAGAAGTCGCCTAGGTCAAAAAAGTCTAGATTACCTCACCTTTATTAAGATGAATGAGGGATGGATCCCGAAGGGACTGACATTGGAAGATACATTCAAGTAAAAAAGGCCTAATGAGATGAGCTGCCTTCGGCTAAAAATGGTCCACACTCTGCTGTATTTTATCTTCGAATGTCGGATGACTTGCGTGACTTATCCGCCACAAACTAGGGTTCAAGCCACAATGTTTTAGGGCACTTTCTGCCTGGGAAACAAATATCAATTTTTCTGGCCGCTGCTACAGCATCGGCTGCAACAATACCTAATTTTTCAGGCATGTGTACATGCCAAATTTTTCTGGCCTCTGGTGCTGCACTGTGGCTTCAAAAACCACACCACTCATATCTGGTGGCACAGTAGATTGCACGCGCAGTGCCCCAAATTTGAAGTAGGAGGATCGACCAAGCATCTTTTTCCATCTCCCGGTTCCTAAAATCCATGCCATATACACGTCCCCTGATAGGGGGGGTAACAGGTATTAAACTGATCAGAATAGTACTACTTAACACACCACTCATATCTGGTGGCACAGTAGATTGCACACGCAGTGCCCCAAATTTGAAGTAGGAGGACCGACCAAGCATCTTTTTCCATCTCCCGGTTCCTAAAATCCATGCCATATACACGTCCCCTGGCGCCCCAACTGCCTCTGGGAACCTTACCATGGGTCCCAGACCGCACGTCTTGTAATTCTCTGTCTGGGAAATTATCTATCTATCTATCAAATCTATCTATTTATCTATCAAATCGATCTATCTATTGTATCTATCAAATGTATATTGCATCTATTGATCTATCTATCTAATCTATGTATCTATCTATCTATCAAATCTATCTATCTCGTGGCCGGACTGTTTTGTGACAGCCACTTGTGTTTCGGCCAAATGTCCGTTGGCTAAAAGTCTGGCCACAATTGCACACGCAGTGCCCCAAATTTGAAGTAGGAGGACCGACCAAGCATCTTTTTCCATCTCCCGGTTCCTAAAATCCATGCCATATACACGTCCCCTGATAGGGGGCGTAACAGGTATTAAACTGCTCAGAATAGTACTACTTAACACACCACTCATATCTGGTGGCACAGTAGATTGCACGCGCAGTGCCCCAAATTTGAAGTAGGAGGACCGACCAAGCATTTTTTTCCATCTCCCGGTTCCTAAAATCCATGCCATATACACATCCCCTGGTGCCGCAACTGCCTCTGGGAACCTTACCATGGGTCCCAACCGCACGTATTGTAATTCTCTGTCTGGGAAATTATATATCTATCAAATCTATCTATTTATCTATCAAATCTATCTATCTATCGTATTTATCAAATGTATATTGCATCTATTGATCTATCTAATCTATGTATCTATGTATCTATCAAATCTATCTCGTGGTTGTGCAAATGGACTGTTTGCGGTTGTTTGCGGTGCATTAAACGGGGAGTTTGGTCTGTCACTGTGAAGCGGGCGTAACCCTTACACTACCTGATCGATACAGCATCATACCTGATGTTTTAAAGCACGTTATTCCAAACAATTTAGGAATGTTAGGTGATTTATGCCCTTTATGGATTAAAACCAGACTCTGCATTAACTATGTAATTTTACGTGGGAGTTTTGCCATGGATCCCCCTCCATCATGCCACAGTCCAGGTGTTAGTCCCCTTGAAACAACTTTTCCATCACTATTGTGGCCAGAAATAGTCCCTGTGGGTTTTAAAATTCGCCTGCCTATTGAAGTCAATGGCGGGTCGCCCGTTCGCGAACGGAAAATTTTCAGTTCGCGACATCACTACCTGTAACTACCTAGCACTGATTAATTGTAAGACAAAATTGGTTTGGTGAGCCTGTTAAGCCTTAAACTTCATAGACAGGTGTATCCAATCATGAGAAAAGGTTTTAAGGTGGCCAATTGCAAGTTGTTCTCTATGACTCTCCTCTGAAGAGTGGCAACATGGGGGGCCTCAAAACAACTCTCAAATGACCTAAAAACAAAGATTGTTCAACATCATGGTTTAGAGGAAGGCTACAAAAAGCTATTGCAATTGCATAGATTTAAGATGTCTGTGTCCACTGTGAGGAACATAGTGAGCAATGGTGAGGATATGGAAGACCACAGGCACAGTTCTTGTTAAGGCCAGAAGTGGCAGGCCAAGTAAAATATTGGAGAGGGCCAGAGGCAAAGGCAAAGGATGGTGAGAACGGTCAAAAACAGCCCACAGACCACCTCCAAAGACCTGTACTGGGAATATTGTTGAGGGTCTCATGGATTCCACTCAATATCAGTAGATACTTGAGAATAATGCTGAGGAATCAGTCACAAACTTCAGTTGAAGTAATAGTTACCCCAGGGGCTGGATATTTCAAGAAGACAATGACCAAAAACACTGCTGGTTCAAATGGGTGGGGCCATTTGAGGGGCTTGACTTTCACAAAGGGGTGTGGCTTTAAAATGGGCATGGCTTGTTAAAATGGACCCCCATCCTAAAAATTCACCAGCCGCCACTGGTCAAAATTGTATTTTGGTAGAATCGGTTATCGAACACTATGATGAAATTATTGGGTACCAAGCCAGAACTGTAAACCCACAGAGAAAGAGATCAATTTGGACAGAAATCAGTAGATCTGTTTCAGCTGAAGGAAGTTTTCCGAAGGATGTAAGGGCCTGTCGGAAGAGGGTAACTGATATTCGAAAAAACATTAAGAAAAAGGTTTGCAGAGAAAAGCAATCTTCCAAAGGAACCGGTGGAGGCCCCGGAAATAGGGCAGAATTAACGGACTTTGAGCAGATGCTTTATGCAAGGATGGGTGATGCCGTTGTGGTTGGCCTGGATGTTCCAGCAGACACTATGGATTTTAGAGATAAGTTAAAGGTACATGAAACCCAGATTTTTTTGTTCAGGATTTAGAAAGAGAATTCAATTTGATACATCTTGCTTATTGAATTCTTATTTGATTTATTCAATTGATATTCCTTGATGGAAAGTATATCTAGATATGCTCACTATCTGATGGTTTTTTTTGATGCACAAAGAAGCTTTGTGTGATTGGCTCATGTGCATAATTTAATTTTTTCTTAAGGATATGTAGAAATTGAAGCCAGGAACAATAATAGAAGAAATTGGTTCGTTTATTTAAATTTCTATTCTCTATCTAAATTGTGAAATAGATTTTTTAGTTTTGTAGGACTATGATCACATTGTTATATTTTGGATGTTTTTTTTTATATATATAATTAGGCCATTTTAATACACGTATATTTATATTATTAGAGCAAGAAGATGAGGGACGTGAGGAAGAGGAGATAAATGCACAGGAGGATCAACCTTTTGAAAATGAATATACCTCTCAAGAGCAACAACCATCCACCACCACAGTACAAAGAGATAAAGGGGTGAGTAAGTGATTTTATAAAAACAATCAATAGTTATTATATATTGTAATGAAATATGTATGCACTTAGTTTACATGCAGAGAGCAGTGATGATAAATTGTTGGGTAATGTATATTTTGATTTTATTATCTATGCTGTTAATATTCTAATGTTATTTGTATTTTGTTGTAGGTGTTCGTGCATTACTACAAACCATGCAGGACAGTTCTATATTATTATTCAAGGGTAGGTTATCTTATAATTGTAATGTTCATTTTTGTTTTTATATTAATGAATGTAACATATTAATAATACATATGTTCCATGTAATACACAGAAGATCATGTTGAAATCAATTTGGAACCTCTGGTTGAGGATTCTGTATGTCCAGAAGATGAGGATGAGACTCAGATTGAGGGACACACACCAGAGGGACCAACCCCACCTAATTTAGAAACTCCACAGAATATCATGGTCAATGAATCTGAGGAAGATGAAAGACCAGAACAATTGAGAAACCAAGAAGATGTAACAGGCAGGGGAAATTAAATACAAAACCTCACAGACATGGCTTTGGGATTCAGGAATGAGCAAAGTGCATTTTGTAAAGAAATTTTAAGATTGCAAGAAGAAAGAAATGCAATATTAAAAGCAGATGCAGAATTTAAGAGGGATTATTACAACAAAAAATTAGAAATTTTGAATAGAAGATTTTCTAATCACTTTATTGTTGAAATTAAATGTTCAAAGTTTTTCATGTTGAAAAGTTGAGCACTCATATTTTTGTAATGTTTAAGTTAGATTTGCAAAACTGTTAAATGTTTAAAACTGTTCAATAAGTATTTGTTCTTAAAATTATAAAAATTGTATGTAAATCTTATAAAAAATACAAGCTGTTGATTTTTTTTACAAAATTTTATTCAAATAGAATTTAAATTATTTAATTAACAAATAAACACAACTTTTTTTCATCTGTATGATTATATAACAGTAGTGAGGATTATTCGTGTCCAATTTTCACACAAGTCCTGTGTTATCCATGGTTTCTGTAATACAATGTGAAAGGAAATTAGAAATTAAGAAAAATACAAATTCTTTTTAAAAAAAAAAAAAAAATTAAGAAAAATAACTTACATGAAAAATATCTTTCAATAATTTCCATACGGTATTGAACACCGGCCCTAGTAGTGTGCCTGTTTAATATGTCTTGGGGGACATAGATGTCATCTGTATGATCCTCAGGACACAATTCATCTTGGTTGCCTTGAGATATTGCAATATTATGCAAAATGCAGCATACTAGAATAATGTCATTGCACTTCTCTGGTGAGTATTGCAAGTCTCCTCCTGACCTGTCCAATACCCGAAATCTCATCTTTAACACACACTCTCTATAGCACTTCTTGCACTACGATGTGACTCATTGAATTTTATCTCTGCACGTGTATGAGGCAATGGTACTGGGGTCAAAAGCCAAGGCCTACACGGATAACCACTGTCACCTACAAATAAATAAAAATATTACATTTTATTACATTGTAAAACAATAATTAGGAAATATATATGCACTTTTAGTAATACAGAAATTAAGAAATGAAAAAATAAAAAGATAATAAAATAAATTCTAAAAAATAATAAATAAAAAATAATTGTCTGAAAAGGTATATACATATTACAAAAATCAATGTCCTTCAAATTTGAGAAAAAAAATTAAACATAACACAATAACACAAAAAAATATAAAGTTAAACTCACCCAATAGCCAACCATGTGGCATGTCTCCACGTTCAAACGATGTAAATAATGCAGATTGTTTGAGAATGTGGTAATCGTGGCAGGAACCAGGAAATCCTGACCGCACAGCCCAAATTTTTAAGTTGGTATCACACACAGCCTGAACATTCAGTGAATGGAAGTTTTTGTGATTCTTGTATTGCTCCTCCCTTAAAGATGGTGGTCTTAAAGCTATGTGGGTGCAATCAATGGCACCAAGAACATTAGGCATACCAGCAACTTGATAAAATGATGCCTTAACTGTGTGCCATTCTTGCACATTCCTGGGCACAAAAATAAACTTCATTAGATGTTTCAAAATTGATTTTAAAACAATTCTTAGATGCCTGCAAAATGAAGGCTGGCTAATGCCCACCACAGCACTAGAGACTGCCTGAAATGAACCGGTTGACAAGAAATGCAAAACTGCCAATAATCCAGGTATCGCCCTTGTTCTTCTTGTCCTAGGGTCAATGTCATTTTGGATCAGAGAGTAAAGATTTATTATACTCTCCTTATTTATCCTAAATCTTTGTTTAATCTCCTTATCATACAATGCTTGTAGTCCACACCGGGGTAAAAAAACTCTGGGCACTCTTTGACGTCTCCATAAGGGCATATTACCATCAGCAAGACGATTTTCACGGCCCCTTGCCAAAGAAATATCAGCCAACAGTAGAAAATATTCCATCTTCTCTCTCGCAAAAAATGAAGTAAATGAAATGTTCTCCTCAGTGGATATGGAGAACTTTGGAGGGCGTAATTGTAGGAGAATATTAGGTTCTCCCATGGCGCAAAATAATGATAAATATGAAATTTGGCAATCTGTTAGTCGATTTGCTGAAAATACAACCAAAAAAAGCGCTGTTTTAAGATTCAATTGGCGCACATGTGCGCCTCGGTGGTGGCCGGATTTTTTGGTCCTAAATCTTTTTTTTAGTCGGATTTTGTTTTAATAAATGGGAGAGAATTTACGCCGGTGTATTAATAGGTGCAAATGTTGGAGAATTGCAATGATAAATGGAGCCCTATAGAGCATGACCTTCCTTTTTCCTTTTTTATTGTATATTCAGTTTTTATTATATGTTGTTCATTAATAATTTTGTATACTCATTTTGGTAGGATTCATATACTGTGGTATACTACTAATAGCCCGCATTTAGGCGCTTGAGATCCACTTTTGGGACATGGTTTTCAACCCACTTTGTGACTCACCGGTATGCATATAATAATGCTGAAATGTTTTTTTATTAATATGTATACATTCTCATATTGTATGTTATATCCGTTGTAAAAGGAAGGATATTATTTTGAAATAACAGCAGCACTGAGAGCTAGAGTACATTGGCTACCAAGATTTAACTGCTTGTATCTGATTGGACACTACATATGCAGTTTTGGTTGGCCGGTCTACCCTATTTATATCTCAGTGCTTCTAGTAAATTTATGCCTCTGATGAAGCGCATGTGAGCATGGGCGAAACGTGTCAGGCGTTTGTTTGTATCATCTTCTTCCACATGGAATAAACTACTTTTCTTTGTATCCGGTTCAAGCTTGGTTTGCTTCTTTGATTTGGAATTGTATAATATATGATGAGTCTTGTGTCCAGACTATAGTGTTTATAAATGTACAAAAATATGGATATTTTTATAAACAAATGATAACTATATTGTTTTTTATAAATAGGTGATAACCAGTGTTCCCTCTAAGGCCAGTTTTGTGTGCGGCCCAGCAGTGAAACAGTTAATTAAGTAACCACACCCTGCAATTAGCAAACACTGTACAATGCAGATGGCAAGGTATGGTTCTCTTGTTAACTGTTTCACTGCTGGGCTGCACACAAAACTGTCCTTAAAGGGAACACTGGTGATAACTATTTAGTTCCTTAGATAAATATTAATCAGGGTTATTTTGTAATGATTACACATTAGTAATGGAAATGATTATATTTCCTGAACCAAACACTACATATAGGCATGAAGATTAGGATTACTCCATCCTCTTGACAAAGTCTGGCTGGGTCCAGATGAAATGTGTTGAGGCTTTTTGACACTCACTGGTATCCGTAGTTGGATTGCCGACAGCACAAACGTAGTATTGAATACTACTGCTTGTAGATATGGACCACTCTCACTCCAAATGTATCAAGGAGTGCTGGGAATAGGCCGCCTACAGGACAGAGGGATCGCCACAAACTAAGAGCCATAGGACCTGCATGGAGGTACCCGTGGGAAGTTTCTCATTTTTAGTGTATTTTATCTTGCGCTTTGTGTTTTTATCATTAAATTATTATGCTTAGAGCAGGGTCTGCGCTCTGTTGTGTTTTCTCTTGCTGCAATACATCTATACATATATCTATACATGATTATATATAGAATAGAAAAAGAAGAAGCGGTCCCGACATCCAATAAGTTAAAACAACAGCTTTATTTGGTCCATTTAAAATTTTAACATGGGTCACACAGTAAAAAATAGGTTTTACGCGTTTCGGCTCAGTGCCGTACTCATAAACCTGATTAGACACAGGTGAGTGTCTGTTTAAAAAGGTTACAAACATCATGGCTATTGGTTGGTGTGTAACACACCCCTATTAACCATGTAAATACAGAATCTGCAAAAGTAATAGAACACTTAGTAAAGCATTGCTCTGATCAAGAACCGGTATAGAACTATAACAATATATACCTGATATTAAGCCACACATAATTCTAGACAAAAGATTCACTTGGTGCAGGTGTATAAATAATACAAATATATTAATATATTTTGACAAACTGTTTAAATAACAGCTGTGACTATATTGTACAGACAAATGCACTTAAGATCTAATGTATCCTATATTTAATGTGCCTTATTCAGGGAAATACTATTTTTGCACCATGTGCGTTTATTATATCATATGTATTGTGTATAGTTTTTAACTACATAAAGAAATTTATTTCCCAATTTAATCTTTAATCGTTACTTTTCACTCTTATTTTTCGATCATTTGATTTCTATATGGTGCCCATAATAAATGTATCATTAGTGCAAAAATATAACATCAAAAACTTTCCTGATCATCATCTATTGAATAGTGAAAAATAAAAATAAAAAATAAAAAAGCTTACAAAACATGTATTTAGATCACGATGTGATAGCTTTGTATTGTATATTTGGGAAAAGGGATGAATGAGTGAACAAAACACCTCCTTAGCATATGTTGTTAAATGAATGTGTATTGGTGCACTGGACCATGAAACCATTTATTTCCAATGGTTGATTATATCGAACTCAGAATTGAATCCATTAGGAACCTGAGTATTTAATTTCATGATCCAGTACACCTCCTGTTTCGCCAGGATCTCGTCCTTATTGCCACCCCTGGCAGAAAAATAACACACGTCATAGAAGAAACTTCAACAAAAATAAACACATAGGTAAAGCAAACCAACAACAAGGTAACATTACAGGTTCTAATTCAAACAATATAGAAGCAAACAAAGGCACAGGTATACAAACTGAGGTACAACCATTTATCCCTCATCACAAGAAGAAGAATAATAAATCTAAAAAGAGAGTTACATTCTCTGACCCCGAAACAACTGATGATGATTTATCATCTCAAGGGGTGTCCACTTCAGGTGATGAGGGCACTGGAAATGATTGCACTATAGATTCAGAGGCAAGTGGAGGAGAATTTGAGCCAATCTTACAAGTTACTAACACTGATCCAAATAGTTTACCTAATTTAGGTGCTAGACCCAAAATACATCTAAGCAAGACACAAGATAGAACATACAATCCAAAGACCCCACATAATAATTTTTATTTGGAAGCTGATGCACAACAGACTAAAGCAGTACCACAGGTTTTTCACGTGGCACAGAAACACAAGCGAGGGGGGGGGAGAAAAGCACATACTCCCAAGCACAGATATACATTGAGAGATCCCAAAGCGATAAACTAGTTCAGTCCAGTAGTGTTATTAATTTGTCATCATATGTTTTGAACAAAGCAGAAAATAAGATTTTGGAACTTGGTTTGGGTTTTTGCCCTAACAGAAAGTTCAACCTTTTCCAAACTATTATAGATCTCAATCGCTTCATAAGGAAAATTACTTTGAACAAACATTTTGAAATGTCAGCCAGTACAGATGAAATTAGTTTTTGTCCACCACAGGATACTATGGATACCAATTGTCCCTCCACTTTAAGCTTCCAAGAGGCTTGTAGTGTTGTCTCATTGGAAAGCTTAGAAAGAGAGTCAACACCCACCAGCCAAGCAACCAACACTAGGTTTCCCCAAAGAAAAGCGACTTCCAACTTTTACCCGATACATCATCGGGGTAAATCTTTGGAAGTTTTTCACAAGCGGGTGGTTGAGGACCTAAAAGAATTAAGCATGTCCACTACATCAACCCCACACAACCTCTCTAAAGCAGAAAAAGAAGCGATTACTACAATACAGAACAATGACACGATTGTCATACGCCAATCTGATAAGGGGGGTAGTGTGGTGGTTCTTGATCGCATGGACTATGTTAGTGAGGCTTTACGACAATTAACTGATTCTAGTACATACACAGTAATGGATCGGAATCCCACTAAATGTTTCCAGCACGAACTGGGACAGATGCTGGATGATGGGGTTGAACTAGGGATTTTTGATCAACAAACAGCTGATTCCCTGTATGTGACACATCCGGTTACCCCCATCTTCCATCATCTGCCAAAAGTTCACAAAAGCCTTGACAATGTAAAAGGTCGCCCTATTGTTTCAGGAATAGGCTCTCTTCTTGAGCCCCTGTGTGATTGGTTGGATGGGATACTGCAGCCATATGTTTTGGCATTACCAAGTTACATCCGCGATACCTCACATGTGTTGGGTATGCTGGAGGACATAGAGTGGTACTCACATTACAGTTGGTTAACCATTGATGTGGTCTCGCTGTACTCCAGCATACCCCATGACATGGGGTTGGAAGCAGTTAAGTATTTTTTAACCTCCAGCGCAGACTTGTCATCCGAACACATAGCGTACCTTTTACGCATTACAGAGTATTTGCTTGAACACAACTACTTCTGCTTTGAGGGGGTGTTTTACCTCCAGAGGCAAGGAACAGCCATGGGGGCTAAATTTGCCCCCTCCTATGCGAATTTGTTCATGGGCTGGCTTGAACGGTTCTTTATTTATGGAGATGGTAACCCCCACAGAGCAGAAGTAGTTTTTTACCGTCGCTTCATCGACGACCTTATATTCATCTGGTCGTCTACTGAGGGACAAGCTATTCTCTTTTTTCAGTACCTAAATGAAGCTAGGCATGGCCTTTCATTTACTTATGAATGGCACAGCCAGAGTGTCAACTTTTTAGATGTCACCTTAACAGGAGATTGCCAAACAAACAAGATAGTTTCAAAACTCTATAGGAAACCTATCTCCGGGAATACAATCCTTCACCATAAGAGTGGGCATCCTTCCCATGTATTTAAGGGAATAGTAAAGGGACAATTCCTGAGAGCCAGGAGGGTTTGTAGCAAAGATTGTGATTTTTTGAAAGAGTCAAAATTACTCAAGCAAAGATTAAAGGACAGGGGATATCCACCGAAAGCTTTTAAACAACATAGCTAAACAAACAGCAATGGAGGGAAAGAATACCTCTGTAGTGCCCAGCCGTGATAATAGAGATAAAAGACCACTCACCTTCATTACACAATATTCTTCAGACTACTCAAAAGTATGTGACATCATCCGGAGGTATTTTCCGATACTTCTAGGTGATGTACATTTAAAGTCCACTGTTGAGAGGGGATTTAAGTGTGTTTATTCCAAAAACCTAACTTTGGGTAACATGTTGTCCCCAAGCCTTCTGCCTTGCAAACAAAAGAACAGGGGCTCTTGGATGCAAGTTAATGGCACTTATAAGTGTGGAGATCACAGATGTAAAGCATGTGATTTCATCACTGAAGGTAAAGAATTTTACTCTTGCACTACTACTCAAAAATTTGCATCCAGAGGGTGCATAAAATGCTCCAGCACCTATGTAGTGTACCTCATTGAATGCCGGGTACACTCCAAATAATATGTTGGAATGACCAGTAGGGAGGTCCGTACCCGTATTAGAGAACATCTAGGATATATTAAATATGAAAAACCATGTTCTGCATTATCAGGACATTTCATTGAGGTGCACGGCAAAGATACTGGAGCATTCAGATGGCGAGGCATTGAGACCATCAAATTGCCTCCCAGGGGTGGCAATAAGGACGAGATCCTGGCGAAACAGGAGGTGTACTGGATCATGAAATTAAATACTCAGGTTCCTAATGGATTCAATTCTGAGTTCGATATAATCAACCATTGGAAATAAATGGTTTCATGGTCCAGTGCACCAATACACATTCATTTAACAACATATGCTAAGCAGGTGTTTTGTTCACTCATTCATCCCTTTTCCCAAATATACAATACAAAGCTATCACATCGTGATCTAAATACATGTTTTGTAAGCTTTTTTATTTTTTATTTTTATTTTTCACTATTCAATAGATGATGATCAGGAAAGTTTTTGATGTTATATTTTTGCACTAATGATACATTTATTATGGGCACCATATAGAAATCAAATGATCGAAAAATAAGAGTGAAAAGTAACGATTAAAGATTAAATTGGGAAATAAATTTCTTTATGTAGTTAAAAACTATACACAATACATATGATATAATAAACGCACATGGTGCAAAAATAGTATTTCCCTGAATAAGGCACATTAAATATAGGATACATTAGATCTTAAGTGCATTTGTCTGTACAATATAGTCACAGCTGTTATTTAAACAGTTTGTCAAAATATATTAATATATTTGTATTATTTATACACCTGCACCAAGTGAATCTTTTGTCTAGAATTATGTGTGGCTTAATATCAGGTATATATTGTTATAGTTCTATACCGGTTCTTGATCAGAGCAATGCTTTACTAAGTGTTCTATTACTTTTGCAGATTCTGTATTTACATGGTTAATAGGGGTGTGTTACACACCAACCAATAGCCATGATGTTTGTAACCTTTTTAAACAGACACTCACCTGTGTCTAATCAGGTTTATGAGTACGGCACTAAGCTGAAACGCGTAAAACCTATTTTTTACTGTGTGACCCATGTTAAAATTTTAAATGGACCAAATAAAGCTGTTGTTTTAACTTATTGGATGTCGGGACCGCTTCTTCTTTTTCTATTCTACATGTCTTGATAGGATTACAAGGAATCCTGTATATGGTACCCCTCATCTGCAAGTATTTACAGGCAACCCCAGGCAGACCCATTGATTTATCCGATATAGAGCTCCAGCTAAGCAGACAAGCAGCAGGTACGAGCATTGCACATGATTGGTCAATTGTTCATCACGTGACCCCGCATCTGGATCGCCATTGGCAGATTGGACCTAACTGCCGAAAATCTCAGAGGAATACTGGAAACGGCTTGGAAGGAAGTTACCTGACCGGAGTCACTGCAGGAGCAGTACGTTGTCAGAGGCGGCCGTAAGTTTACATTCCTGTTGAGTTTCTTTTCCACGAGTAGTTGGAGCAAGTTACAGCTTCATTTCCGCGAAGTGTGGATACTCGTGAAATTCTACTGAGGATCCAAGCGGGTGAGTCGGCATATTCACGTATGCTTTTCATATAGGACTTATGACTAAAGTTTGATACGGACACTAATCCATTTCTAAGTGCATTGATATTGCTCAGATATAAACAAGTGCTTATGCTTATGCTTATGATAACGAATTATTGAGAGCTGAGGACTGCCTTCTATCATACTATATACGGCTTCTCACGGGTTAACCACCGACATAACTTTTCTTATTTTCTCTAATTTCCTTGAGCCTGTGGTTACCGGAAGTATAGCTGTTTGGGTTGCCTGCCACTTGTAAAGCTTTTTATTACATGGATATCACATCTGAATCTGCACAGTTTTATTCACTTATGAATCTAAATGATCAAGATCTAGAGGGACTTGAACTAGAAGAGTTTTTCTCAACACAATCAAGTGACATCAAGCTTGGGGATTTGTTTTATAACTTGGAGGTTTTGAGGCTTAAGGAGATCAGGTTGAAACTGGACTCTTGGATTTTAAACAAATATCTTACCATGCAAATGATTCCAAGGGGATTAAGAGTAAAGAAATTTCCCAACTTTGAAGTAACTGACCAAGACTTTGTAACTGAATGGAACAGTATACTTTCTGAATGTTCCCTGAGACTCATGGTTATGCTTATTAAATTTAAATCTAATCAATTGGTCATAGTAAGGAATAATATTGCAAAAATACAAGTTGAGCTTAATAATTTTAAAATGAGCAATGAATATGTGAGTTTTGATCATATGTTAAGAAATGTTGTTGAAACTTCTAGACAGGAATTGATCTCTATAAAACATACTAAGTTTCTAAGAGATCAGAAAGATTATCTAGATAACCAAGTTTTTATTTGGCAGAAAAATAACACACGTCATAGAAGAAACTTCAACAAAAATAAACACATAGGTAAAGCAAACCAACAACAAGGTAACATTACAGGTTCTAATTCAAACAATATAGAAGCAAACAAAGGCACAGGTATACAAACTGAGGTACAACCATGTATCCCTCATCACAAGAAGAAGAATAATAAATCTAAAAAGAGAGTTACATTCTCTGACCCCGAAACAACTGATGATGATTTATCATCTCAAGGGGTATCCACTTCAGGTGATGAGGGCACTGGAAATGATTGCACTATAGATTCAGAGGCAAGTGGAGGAGAATTTGAGCCAATCTTACAAGTTACTAACACTGATCCAAATAGTTTACCTAATTTAGGTGCTAGACCCAAAATACATCTAAGCAAGACACAAGATAGAACATACAATCCAAAGACCCCACATAATAATTTTTATTTGGAAGCTGATGCACAACAGACTAAAGCAGTACCACAGGTTTTTCACGTGGCACAGAAACACAAGCGAGGGGGGGGGGAGAAAAGCACATACTCCCAAGCACAGATATACATTGAGAGATCCCAAAGCGATAAACTAGTTCAGTCCAGTAGTGTTATTAATTTGTCATCATATGTTTTGAACAAAGCAGAAAATAAGATTTTGGAACTTGGTTTGGGTTTTTGCCCTAACAGAAAGTTCAACCTTTTCTAAACTATTATAGATCTCAATCGCTTCATAAGGAAAATTACTTTGAACAAACATTTTGAAATGTCAGCCAGTACAGATGAAATGAGTTTTTGTCCACCACAGGATACTATGGATACCAATTGTCCCTCCACTTTAAGCTTCCAAGAGGCTTGTAGTGTTGTCTCATTGGAAAGCTTAGAAAGAGAGTCAACACCCACCAGCCAAGCAACCAACACTAGGTTTCCCCAAAGAAAAGCGACTTCCAACTTTTACCCGATACATCATCGGGGTAAATCTTTGGAAGTTTTTCACAAGCGGGTGGTTGAGGACCTAAAACAATTAAGCATGTCCACTACATCAACCCCACACAACCTCTCTAAAGCAGAAAAAGAAGCGATTACTACAATACAGAACAATGACACGATTGTCATACGCCAATCTGATAAGGGGGGTAGTGTGGTGGTTCTTGATCGCGTGGACTATGTTAGTGAGGCTTTACGACAATTAACTGATTCTAGTACATACAAAGTAATGGATCAGAATCCCACTAAATGTTTCCAGCACGAACTGGGACAGATGCTGGATGATGGGGTTGAACTAGGGATTTTTGATCAACAAACAGCTGATTCCCTGTATGTGACACATCCGGTTACCCCCATCTTCCATCATCTGCCAAAAGTTCACAAAAGCCTTGACAATGTAAAAGGTCGCCCTATTGTTTCAGGAATAGGCTCTCTTCTTGAGCCCCTGTGTGATTGGTTGGATGGGATACTGCAGCCATATGTTTTGGCATTACCAAGTTACATCCGCGATACCTCACATGTGTTGGGTATGCTGGAGGACATAGAGTGGTACTCACATTACAGTTGGTTAACCATTGATGTGGTCTCGCTGTACTCCAGCATACCCCACGACATGGGGTTGGAAGCAGTTAAGTATTTTTTAACCTCCAGCGCAGACTTGTCATCCGAACACATAGCGTACCTTTTACGCATTACAGAGTATTTGCTTGAACACAACTACTTCTGCTTTGAGGGGGTGTTTTACCTCCAGAGGCAAGGAACAGCCATGGGGGCTAAATTTGCCCCCTCCTATGCGAATTTGTTCATGGGCTGGCTTGAACGGTTCTTTATTTATGGAGATGGTAACCCCCACAGAGCAGAAGTAGTTTTTTACCGTCGCTTCATCGACGACCTTATATTCATCTGGTCGTCTACTGAGGGACAAGCTATTCTCTTTTTTCAGTACCTAAATGAAGCTAGGCATGGCCTTTCATTTACTTATGAATGGCACAGCCAGAGTGTCAACTTTTTAGATGTCACCTTAACAGGAGATTGCCAAACAAACAAGATAGTTTCAAAACTCTATAGGAAACCTATCTCCGGGAATACAATCCTTCACCATAAGAGTGGGCATCCTTCCCATGTATTTAAGGGAATAGTAAAGGGACAATTCCTGAGAGCCAGGAGGGTTTGTAGCAAAGATTGTGATTTTTTGAAAGAGTCAAAATTACTCAAGCAAAGATTAAAGGACAGGGGATATCCACCGAAGCTTTTAAACAACATAGCTAAACAAACAGCAATGGAGGGAAAGAATACCTCTGTAGTGCCCAGCCGTGATAATAGAGATAAAAGACCACTCACCTTCATTACACAATATTCTTCAGACTACTCAAAAGTATGTGACATCATCCGGAGGTATTTTCCGATACTTCTAGGTGATGTACATTTAAAGTCCACTGTTGAGAGGGGATTTAAGTGTGTTTATTCCAAAAACCTAACTTTGGGTAACATGTTGTCCCCAAGCCTTCTGCCTTGCAAACAAAAGAACAGGGGCTCTTGGATGCAAGTTAATGGCACTTATAAGTGTGGAGATCACAGATGTAAAGCATGTGATTTCATCACTGAAGGTAAAGAATTTTACTCTTGCACTACTACTCAAAAATTTGCATCCAGAGGGTGCATAAAATGCTCCAGCACCTATGTAGTGTACCTCATTGAATGCCGGGTACACTCCAAACAATATGTTGGAATGACCAGTAGGGAGGTCCGTACCCGTATTAGAGAACATCTAGGATATATTAAATATGAAAAACCATGTTCTGCATTATCAGGACATTTCATTGAGGTGCACGGCAAAGATACTGGAGCATTCAGATGGCGAGGCATTGAGACCATCAAATTGCCTCCCAGGGGTGGCAATAAGGACGAGATCCTGGCGAAACAGGAGGTGTACTGGATCATGAAATTAAATACTCAGGTTCCTAATGGATTCAATTCTGAGTTCGATATAATCAACCATTGGAAATAAATGGTTTCATGGTCCAGTGCACCAATACACATTCATTTAACAACATATGCTAAGGAGGTGTTTTGTTCACTCATTCATCCCTTTTCCCAAATATACAATACAAAGCTATCACATCGTGATCTAAATACATGTTTTGTAAGCTTTTTGATTTTTGATTTTTATTTTTGACTATTCAATAGATGATGATCAGGAAAGTTTTTGATGTTATATTTTTGCACTAATGATACATTTATTATGGGCACCATATAGAAATCAAATGATCGAAAAATAAGAGTGAAAAGTAAGGATTAAAGATTAAATTGGGAAATAAATTTCTTTATGTAGTTAAAAACTATACACAATACATATGATAAAATAAACGCACATGGTGCAAAAATAGTATTTCCCTGAATAAGGCACATTAAATATAGGATACATTAGATCTTAAGTGCATTTGTCTGTACAATATAGTCACAGCTGTTATTTAAACAGTTTGTCAAAATATATTAATATATTTGTATTATTTATACACCTGTACCAAGTGAATCTTTTGTCTAGAATTATGTGTGGCTTAATATCAGGTATATATTGTTATAGTTCTATACCGGTTCTTGATCAGAGCAATGCTTTACTAAGTGTTCTATTACTTTTGCAGATTCTGTATTTACATGGTTAATAGGGGTGTGTTACACACCAACCAATAGCCATGATGTTTGTAACCTTTTTAAACAGACACTCACCTGTGTCTAATCAGGTTTATGAGTACGGCACTGAGCCGAAACGCGTAAAACCTATTTTTTACTGTGTGACCCATGTTAAAATTTTAAATGGACCAAATAAAGCTGTTGTTTTAACTTATTGGATGTCGGGACCGCTTCTTCTTTTTCTATTCTACATGTCTTGATAGGATTACAAGGAATCCTGTATATGGTACCCCTCATCTGCAAGTATTTACAGGCAACCCCAGGCAGACCCATTGATTTATCCGATATAGAGCTCCAGCTAAGCAGACAAGCAGCAGGTACGAGCATTGCACATGATTGGTCAATTGTTCATCACGTGACCCCGCATCTGGATCGCCATTGGCAGATTGGACCTAACTGCCGAAAATCTCAGAGGAATACTGGAAACGGCTTGGAAGGAAGTTAATTGACCGGAGTCACTGCAGGAGCAGTACGTTGTCAGAGGCGGCCGTAAGTTTACATTCCTGTTGAGTTTCTTTTCCACGAGTAGTTGGAGCAAGTTACAGCTTCATTTCCGCGAAGTGTGGATACTCGTGAAATTCTACTGAGGATCCAAGCGGGTGAGTCGGCATATTCACGTATGCTTTTCATATAGGACTTATGACTAAAGTTTGATACGGACACTAATCCATTTCTAAGTGCATTGATATTGCTCAGATATAAACAAGTGCTTATGCTTATGCTTATGATAACGAATTATTGAGAGCTGAGGACTGCCTTCTATCATACTATATACGGCTTCTCACGGGTTAACCACCGACATAACTTTTCTTATTTTCTATGATTATATATAGGTATAGATATATACAGATATATATATATATATATATATGTGAACTATTTACAGAAAATACACAGTATAACACTTTCAGAAATATGAATATTGCATGGATATGATTTCACATGTTTTCATCTACTTAATTGTAAAGGGCCCCGACGCACTTATATATGTCAATATATGTGTACAAATGTATTTATTTATCTATATGTGTATATATGTCTGTAAAAACATTCTTTACACATATCAATACATACATATATACTGTATATATATACACATTTCCATCTTTAGACATGTATATGTATGTATCTCATTGTTAAATACAGGGCCGGGGCTAGGATTTTTGGCTTGTAATACCAGCGGTAAGCCTGACACCCATGATAAACCCCTTATTGCTTGCGCGCAAATGTTTGCGCTCCACTCATAATCTGTATATGAATATTTATGTGGAGAGAGAGAGAAAATAAACCCAGCAAGCCACAATAAATCTCTTCTAAGTTATATACAAAACCTTAAAGAATCTACATTGTACATGACAATGCATAGTTTGTCAAGGTGATGTGGTAAATGCCAGACTCCTGGAACTGAGAGCTGGACCGGAATTGATCCATCTGGGGATACCACTTGCTTAGGGGTGCTACCTTCTTGATTCCCTGCACCCTGCTTGATCAGCACCCCTTTTAAGAAGTGCGGGACCGGGGCTCAATTCCAGTCCGGCACTTAGTTCCTGGAGGCTGGCTAGACCAGCAAGGTTTTACCGGTACTCCTGCGGTCCATGGCCAGCATTTACCGCATCTCTGTGACAAAAAATTTAAACATTGTTTATAATTTTAGCGACATAGCTCTTAAAGTTATAATCAGGAGGTTTTCTATTTAGTATAGTTTATTATAATCAAGTAGTTTGCAGACAGTAGGCAGTATTAGGGACTTAGCTGGGCATTCCAGGGGTGTGTAGGTTAGGCATGACATAGGTGTAGGCTGTCAGGGGGAGTTAGCAGGGCTGTGCAGGGGGAGTGTAAGTTAGCTCTGACTTGGTGTAGGTCACCCGTGGGAGATAGCAAGGTGGAGCAGGGGGAGTGTAGGTTAGATAAAATAAAAGAATCAAATGCACTAAACAATCTAGACACCCCTACGCTAGAGAATATAATTAAACTAGTTAGCTATTACATAAAGGGGAAAAGAGAAAATTTCTCTCAAAAAAGCTGAATAGTATATACTATTAGGACATAAAGTAAAAATCATAAAGAATGCGCGCAAGATAAATATCAAAACACAGTTTACTAATACACATAAAATTAAATCCACCGGTGTACTAAATACAAATGTACATCTATGATAAATAATGGATCTATAAAAACAATGAATCTATAAAAACATAACTCCAATAAAATGAATGTTCTTTAACATCAGATTCCGCAAGATGCACCACTTATTTGGTGAAGGAGTGTTCAAAAGTAATGTGCAGTAGATTGAATCCTGGTTGGCTGTGATCTAGGGGTAAATCCTTTTGTGAAAGAAAATTCCCTTGAAATTACTTTATATTTACTGTCTTTACCAAATATTATCTGTGATAATGTGCTTTTATAACATACACCACACTGTATTCTTCACAGTTCACTTACCCGCTATGTTCCTCCAAAGGAATCTCTGATTTCGCGGTTAGAAAGAACTGACTTGTCTGTCTGCCGAGTTGTAATGGCCTCGAGTGGCGTGTATGTTGGATCAGCTCTTCGTTTCGAGGTTGATTACGTTACCCAATCATGTGATCCTTCTTATGCCAATGGCAATAGCTGGATAGGTTCCTTTCCACACAGAGCGTTCTGTGCTCTACGCATTTCAGCCTTAGCCTTTATCAAGATACCCTTACACTCCTCAGATGAGAGAAATAAGCAGTCTGTAGACAGAGCTATTAAATTGTTGCAAAGTATTTATTCAAACAAGTCTACAGGTAAACAGTAAACACCACTCCACAAACCTCAGCTACATCCCTGGATGTAGTCAAGATACCCTTAGTTAGGTCCTTCTCCCATTATATAAGGATATCTTCTTAATTGTATGCATATCCTAATTGGTGTCCTCCACTGTCAATCTAAGCTGCACTTTTTTCTCTTTGACATAAAGTCAAAAGTGTTTATATATATATATATATATATATATAATATATATATATATATATATATATATATATATATATATATATATATATATATATATATATATATATATATATATATATATATTAAAAGGATGTACATAGGTTTACTATTTAAAATCACAAAATTACACATTTTATTAAAAAATCTTTTTCATATTTATACAAACAGATAAATAAAAGAAAATCTATGTCCAGTAAAACAATTTTTCTCATCAAATGCATAATGATTCTTACATTGGAATATCTGTTTAAATTATTTTATCTATTTCTTTTAATTTTAAAAGCCAATGAAGAGGAAATGTCTAATAGTGGTAATATCAGACTATTTTTTTATATTCTCAACTAATTTTTTACCAATGGTATGTTATATTTTTATATATATATATATATATATATATATATATCCGGTAGCCCAGCAGTCCCTCCACAATGGTGTAACCACAAAATGGGTGCTATCCTTAAATTAGTCTATATGATAGGATTATTGTTGGAGGTCACTCACAGGACTTGAAAAAATGAATATACAATTTTATTTCCAAATTAATTTCACATTAGTAAAATGTCGACGTTTCGACCCATTTAGGGGCCTTCTTCAAGACAATTTTCATCATTATAGGTGCAAACAGCACTTCATGCGCCAGCATTCAAAGCCGATATTGTCATTGGGAGTCCGGCTTTGAATGCTGGCGCATGAAGTGCTGTTTGCACCTATAACGATGAAAATTGTCTTAAAGAAGGCCCCTAAATGGGTCGAAACGTCGACATTTTACTAAAGTGACATTAATTTGGAAATAAAATTGTATATTCATTTTTTCAACAAGTCCTGTGAGTGCCCTCCAACAATAATCCTAATATATATATATATATATATATATATATATATATATATATATATATATATATATATATATACATATACATATACATATACATACACAGTATATATTAATTAGTGGTAATTCATTCAAGAAAGGATTTAAGTCCAGCTCTGCATTCAACCCATTTGGGTGCAAGCTTTTGATTGAAAATATTAATTCTGCTTCATTATACAACATATCTTTCTCCCTATTTCACCCTCTATAGTCTATGCTGATTTTTTTCACTCTCCAGTATTTCATACCTTTTGGATTTTCATTATGTACTTCTTTAAAAAGTCTTGATAACAGGTGCCCCTCAAAACCATTTTTTATATTGCAAATGTGTTCTCTGATTCAATCTCTTAACATCCTTTGTGTTTGACCAAAATATTGTTTTTGGCATGGACAATGTATCACATATATATATATATATATATATATATATATATATATATAATTCCTTTGTCTTTGCATCTTATGCTGTCTCTAATGGTTATTTCACTATTATTAACTGTTGATTTAATTTTCTTTCTTAGCACTATATTTAACGGCTGTGCAACTATAACAGGGAAAGAAACCATGTAACTTCTCCCCATGTAAATTAACTTTTTTCATTTCTTTCTTATTTTTAAACTTGCTTGGAGCTAAGATGTTCTTTAAATTTTTTGCTTTTTAAAAACTATGGCCTAGATTTAGAGTTTGTCGGTAGCCGTCAAAACCAGCGCTAGAGGCTCCTACCGCTGGTTTTTACCGCCCTCTGGTATTTGGAGTCAGTCAGGAAAGGGTCTAACGCTCACTTTTCAGCCGCGACTTTTCCATACCGCAGATCCCCTTACGTCAATTGCGTATCCTATCTTTTCTATGCGATCTTTCTAACTCCGGTATTTAGAGTCGTGGCTGAAGTGAGCGTTAGAAATCTAACGACAAGACTCCAGCCGCAGAAAAAAGTCAGTAGTTAAGAGCTTTCTGGGCTAACGCCGGTTTATAAAGCTCTTAACTACTGTGCTCTAAAGTAAACTAACACCCATAAACTACCTATGTACCCCTAAACCGAGGTCCCCCCACATCGCCGCCACTCAATTAAATTTTTTTAACCCCTAATATGCCGACCGCCACCTACGTTATACTTATGTACCCCTAATCTGCTGCCCCTAACACCGCCGACCCCTATATTATATTTATTAACCCCTAACCTGCCCCCCACAACGTCGCCGCCAGCTACCTACAATAATTAACCCCTAATCTGCCGACCGCAAAGCGCCGCTATTTACGTTATCCTTATGTACCCCTAATCTGCTGCCCCTAACACTGCCGACCCCTATATTATATTTATTAGCCCCTAATCTGCCCCCCACAACATCGCCTCCACCTGCCTACACTTATTAACCCCTAATCTGCCGAGCGGACCGCACCGCTATTATAATAAAGTTATTAACCCCTAATCCGCCTCACTCCCACCTCAATAACCCTATAATAAATAGTATTAACCCCCTAATCTGCCCTCCCTAACATCGCTGAAACCTAACTTCAAGTATTAACCCCTAATCTGCCGATCGGAGCTCACCGCTACTCTAATAAATTTTTTAACCCCTAAAGCTAATGTTAACCCTAACCCTAACACCCCCCAAAGTTAAATATAATTTTATTCTAACGAAATAAATTAACTCTTATTAAATAAATTATTCCTATTTAAATCTAAATACTTACCTGTAAAATAAACCCTAATATAGCTACAATATAAATTATAATTATATTATAGCTATTTTAGGATTAATATTTATTTTACAGGCAACTTTGTATTTATTTTAACCAGGTACAATAGGTTTTAAATAGTTAAGAACTATTTAATAGCTAAAATAGTTAAAATAATTACAAAATTACCTGTAAAATAAATCCTAACCTAAGTTACAATTAAACCTAACACTACACTATCAATAAATTAATTAAATACAATATCTACAATTATCTACAATTAAACCTAACACTACACTATCAATAAATTATTTAAATAAAATATCTACAAATAAATACAATGAAATAAACTAACTAAAGTACAAAAAATAAAAAAGAACTAAGTTACAAAAAAATAAAAAAATATTTACAAACATTAGAAAAATATTACAACAATTTTAAACTAATTACACCTACTCTAAGCCCCCTAATAAAATAACAAAGCCCCCCAAAATAAAAAAATACCCTACCCTATTCTAAATTACAAAAGTTCAAAGCTCTTTTACCTGTTCCGATCAGCCAATAGAATGCGAGCTCAATCTGATTGGCTGATTGGATCAGCCAATCGGATTGAACTTGATTCTGATTGGCTGATTCCATCAGCCAATCAGAATATTCCTACCTTAATTCCGATTGGCTGATAGAATCCTATCAGCCAATCAGAATTCGAGTGACGCCATCTTGGATGACGTCATTTAAAGGAACCGTCATTCGGCGAGTAGGCGTCGCTTGAAGAGGATGTTCCACGTCGGCTTGGAAGAAGATGGCTCCGCTCCGCTCCAGAAGAAAGAAGATTGAAGATGCGGCTTGATAGAAGACTTCATCCCGATGATGGACTTCCAACTTCAGCCCGATGATGGATTTCTTCAGCTGCTGCTTGGATCCAGACTTCAGCCCGAGGATGAACGTCACTCTTCAGCCCCCCGCTTGGGCTTGGATCAACACTTCCGAGGACCGATCGGTGAACCTGGTATGGTGAAGATAAGGTAGGAAGATCTTCAGGGGCTTAGTGTTAGGTTTATTTAAGGGGGGTTTGAATTAGATTAGGGGTATGTGGGTGGTGGGTTGTAATGTTGGGGGGGTATTGTATGTGTTTTTTTTACAGGCAAAAGAGCTGAATTCTTTGGGGCATGCCCCGCAAAGGGCCCTGTTCAGGGCTGGTAAGGTAAAAGAGCTTTGAACTTTTGTAATTTAGAATAGGGTAGGGCAGTTTTTTATTTTGGGGGCTTTGTTATTTTATTAGGGGGCTTAGAGTAGGTGTAATTAGTTTAAAATTGTTGTAATATTTTTCTAATGTTTGTAAATATTTTTTTATTTTTGTAACTTAGTTCTTTTTTATTTTTTGTACTTTAGTTAGTTTATTTCATTGTATTTATTTGTAGATATTTTATTTAAATAATTTATTGATAGTGTAGTGTTAGGTTTAATTGTAGATAATTGTAGATATTGTATTTAATTAATTTATTGATAGTGTAGTGTTAGGTTTAATTGTAACTTAGGTTAGGATTTATTTTACAGGTAATTTTGTAATTATTTTAACTATATTAGCTATTAAATAGTTCTTAACTATTTAATAGCTATTGTACCTGGTTAAAATAAATACAAAGTTGCCTGTAAAATAAATATTAATCCTAAAATAGCTATAATATAATTATAATTTATATTGTAGCTATATTAGGGTTTATTTTACAGGTAAGTATTTAGATTTAAATAGGAATAATTTATTTAATAAGAGTTAATTTATTTTGTTAGATTAAAATTATATTTAACTTTGGGGGGTGTTAGGGTTAGGGTTAAAATTAGCTTTAGGGGTTAAAAAATTTTATTAGAGTAGCGGTGAGCTCCGATCGGCAGATTAGGGGTTAATACTTGAAGTTAGGTGTTGGCGATGTTAGGGAGGGCAGATTAGGGGTTAATACTATTTATGATAGGGTTATTGAGGCGGGAGTGAGGCGGATTAGGGGTTAATAGCTTTAATATAATAGCGGTGCGGTCCGCTCGGCAGATTAGGGGTTAATAAGTGTAGGCAGGTGGAGGCGACGTTGTGGGGGGCAGATTAGGGGTTAATAAATATAATATAGGGGTCGGCGGTGTTAGGGGCAGCAGATTAGGGGTACATAGGGATAATGTAAGTAGCGGCGGTTTACGGAGCGGCAGATTAGGGGTTAATAATAATATGCAGGGGTCAGCGATAGCGGGGGCGGCAGAATAGGGGTTAATAAGTGTAAGGTTAGGGGTGTTTAGACTCGGGGTACATGTTAGAGTGTTAGGTGCAGACGTAGGAAGTGTTTCCCCATAGCAAACAATGGGGCTTCGTTAGGAGCTGAACGCTGCTTTTTTGCAGGTGTTAGGTTTTTTTTCAGCTCAAACAGCCCCATTGTTTCCTATGGGGGAATCGTGCACGAGCACGTTTTTGAAGCTGGCCGCGTCCATAAGCACCGGTGGTATCAAGAGTTGAAGTTGCGTTAAATATGCTCTACACTCCTTTTTTGGAGCCTAACGCAGCCATTCTGTGAACTCTCAATACCAGCGGTATTTAAAAGGTGCGGCCAGAAAAAAGCATGCGTAGCTAACGCACCCCTTTGGCCGCAGAACTCTAAATCTAGGCGTATATCTGGATGATTCTTAACCCTGTCTCCCAGAATATTATATTTTCTAATTATATTACAATGCCTGTTTATTAGAGATTTTACAAATTTATTTTTGGTTATAAAATAAATAAAGAGTTTCCCCTTGTGTCATCAATTTGTATATTCTTTCTCTCGTTTGTTGTTGTAAACTTTCCCTATCAGTGTTTCTCCCCAAATCTCTAGCCTTTTTTTATATTTTCATTAGTGTATCCCTTCTCTTCAAATTTCTTTTTTAAAATGTTCGCTTGAGTATCATAGTCATCTAAT
Source organism: Bombina bombina (assembly GCF_027579735.1). Lineage (NCBI taxonomy): Eukaryota > Metazoa > Chordata > Amphibia > Anura > Bombinatoridae > Bombina > Bombina bombina. The sequence goes on along the minus strand of NC_069505.1, from coordinate 111,251,239 downwards.
TCTGAACAGTTTTTTCTAATCCTAAGAAATTGACTTTTAGGAATGCTGTTTATCCATTTGTCTAGATGACAGCTCTCTATATTGATGACATTGTTAGAATCCACTTTTTTATTGGACTTTGTTTTAATTTCAGAGTTTATGATGTTGATCTCTATATCTAAAAAACTAATTGTTTTTTTTACTGATTTCATGTGTAAATATAGACCCCTATCATTATTGCTAATGTCTTCCAAGAAGAGGAGAAGTAACTCCTTGTCTCCTTCCCAAATAATGAAAATATCATCAATATATCTTTGATAGAATACCAAGTTTGCACCCCAAGCTGAGCCCTGAATGCATATTTCTTCAAAGCTTCCCATGAACAGGTTAGCATAGCTGGGTGCAGACTTGGTACCCATTGTGGATGCTTTACTTGCATGTAGTATTGATGATCAAAAGAAAAATAATTATTTTTCAAAATAAATTTGATGCTTTCACATAGAAAATCTATTTGTTCTGTTTGAATGTTAGGATCTTTCTCTAAGTATGATTTAACTGCCTCTAGTCCCAAATTGTGATTTATATTAGTGTACAGTGAATTTGCATCTATAGTCATCATTATATAATTCACTTGCCATTGTATTTCATTAATTTTTTTAAGAAAATGTGTAGAATATCTTAAATAAGATGGAACATTAATCACATACAGCTAGATTACGAGTTGTACCTTAGGGTAAAAAATCAGCGTTTTTTTTTTTTTTTTTTTTTAATATTTATTTATATACCAACGAATAGATACATGTCACAAATCAAATATCAGTTTACAATTCATGTTTCACAATAATATTAAGAAAGAACATATCAAAAACCATATATTCTATCCTATATCCATCTCGTTAGCTTATTTTATGCCCAACAAAACAAAAACAAAACAAAACAAATAAAAAAGGAACAACCTCATCCTCCTTTATCTTGGAAACTCATTATTTGCCATTGCTGTTTCAATATATATAGAGCCTCTAAATGGTGCAATTAACTGTCTCTGGCTTTCTTCTGGTAAATCTAGAATTAGACTTTTCCATTTTTTGAAGAACCTGTTTATAAAAATTTCAGAACTAACTGAGATGTCCATCTGTTCTAAAATAATTTGGTTTTGAATTTTTTGTTTAAGTTCTCTCAGACTAGGAGATTTATAAGACTTCCAATATTTAAGGATCAGAAGTCTACTTGATATTATTATGGAGTTTAATTGTCATAAATTCTTGAACTGATATCCCTTCCTAGTAAAGAAAAAGATAAGTTCATTTGAGAATTGAATATTAGATGAATTAATTCTATTAATCCAGACATTAACCTTTTGCCAGAATTTTTTAATTTTAGGACAATCCCAGAAATAGTGTTGTAATTCCGCTCTTATCTTCCTACATTTGGGGCATGCTATTCCCGTTGTTGACCATCTAGCCTTGACTGCTGATGTAATATATATTTGGTTTATAAATTTAGTATGAGTTTCTCTCCACAAAGTAGAAATTGTTGCTGCATCTAAAATGATAAAACTTTCCGAGGGAATTTGCCATTTATTAGCTATGTTTTGTAAGTTTTTCTCTCCCAACAAAGATATAGCTATCTTATATAGTAAAGAAATTGAATATTTCCCTATACTGAATAGTTTTAGGGCTGGCTCTATAGCTCTCAATGTTTCTTCTGACAGGGTATTATATGATAGTTGTTGTGTGTAGTGGCGTACTTGTAAGTATGCATAGAATTCAGTATTTATTACTCCAAATTCCTGTTTTAATATATTGAAAGTTTTACATTGCATCATTTCTTTGTCTATCACTTGATATACATTTTTAAGACCTTTTAATATCCACTTATTGAAAATTTTAGAATTTAAAGCTGGTATAAAACTAGAATTACGTACGAGTGGAAAATATTGCGAGTATGTATAGTCAATACCCAATATTTTAGCTAGTTTATTCCATGCCACTATCACATTATATATCATTTTCACTTGTTTTATTTTTATAGGGAGTTTATCTAATGGAGTGTGTTGCAAAACAATGGGGGAATAAGGTTTGCTTAAAACTTCGTCTATATCTATTACCGTATAGTAGTCTGCTCTAACTAACCAGTCCATCGCAATTTTACAAATACAGACTAAATTGTATAATTCCATATCTGGCATTGCAAGTCCACCATTTATTCTAGCAAAACGCATTTTTTTTAAAGGAGATAACTTTTCTTTTTCCTCCCCATAATAATTGAGTCACCATTTGTTTATATGTCACTATGTCCTTCTTCCTAATAAGGATTGGTAGATTCTGCATAAGATATAAAAGTTTCAGAAATAATATCATTTTTATTAAATTAACTTTACCCTTTAGAAATAATTTAAATTTCGCCCACTTTTCCATGTCATGCTTAATTTTAAGGAAAACTGGCGGATAGTTAAACTCATACCATTCTTCCATATATTTAGAAAATTTAATTCCTAGATACATGAATGCATCCTTTGCCTCTTTAAATTGGATAGTCTGTGGGGAATTTTTGTTTTTATATAACCAGTAAATTTCAGATTTCTGGGTATTTATTTTATATCCTGCAAACCTACCAAAATCCTGAAGGATCAGGAACAGTAGTGGTATATTTTTCTTGGTGTCGGTTAATAGTACTAGTAAATCATCCGCGTAAAGTAATGTTGTTATTTTCTTTTTGCCTATTTTAATCCCCTCTAGTTCTTTCCTTAGTAAAATTGCCAAAGGCTCAAGGGCTAAATTAAATAAATATGGAGAGAGTGGGCAACCTTGTCTCGATCCCCTAAAAAAGGGAAAGGGATCTGAAGGTGTATCATTAATAATGATGGAAGCTGTAGAGGTTTTGTAAATTTGAGCTACAGAATGAAGAAAAAGACCTTCAATTTCAAACTTTCTTAATGCAGTAAACAGATGGTCCCAAGTTAAGAAATTGAAGGCCTTCTATGCATCTATTGAAATTACAGCTGAGTCCAGGTTAGATCTATTCTTCTTCTTACTATTACAAATTTGTTTTTTGCATATAATTGAATACTAACTGTAATTTGCGAATATTGCGCATAGAATTCCTTCCGGGCATAAAGCTTACTTGGTCTTTATGTATAAGTGGACCAATAAGTGCTTTTAATCTTGTTGCTATAATATACATTAATAATTTATAGTCACTGTTTAGTAGTTTAGTTTAAGTACCTTTCCTCTCTATCCATTTAAAATTTCTTAATGTCGAAACTAATATTTTTGCTAAATAAGAAAGCCACTCCCTTTTTCCTGCTGGTACAAGGATTATTACGTCGCCAACCCAGTCAGTTTTAAGTTTAATTTATTCAGATTGTTTTTGATGTGTCTCCTGAATACAGGCTATATCTATTTTATGTCTTTTTAATTGTGTTAGCACTTTCTTCCTTTTCTGTGGGGAGGTAAAACCCCCCACGTTCCATGAGGCTAGTTTAATGTATCCTTTCATTTAAAATTATATTAAGTTTGTTTTCCTCTATTTTTCCTTGTATTTCATAAAGGAGGATAGGTGGAGAAAAAAAAATTAAACTGAAATCTGGGCCTTCTCTGTTCAGTGTTTTCACTTAACCATTTTAACAGTTCTGACATATCTAAATACTTATCGTTCCACAGTATTACATTCATTCCAATTTTTTTAATATAAATAGCATCGTATATATTTACTTTTATTTTAATTGCCCACAAAATAATTTCTCAGATTCCAGCATTCTCGGCGGAGCTTATAATTGTAAAAAAAAAACATTTTCATAAACAACAAACATAAATATATTTTGTACTCCCATTTTTTTTATTTATTTTTTTTAAGAAAAAACTGTATCATTTTAAACTTTACTACAATTTTGTTTTGTTTTAAAGAGCAATGCCTGTTGTTTTTGCAAAGTCCATAACTTCCTCAGGATTGCTCATAATTATAGGCTAATTTTCAGTAAATATTTTAATTTTTGCAGGATATATAACCGTGGCCTTAATACCATTAGCAATAAGTTTAGAACAAAGAGGTGTTATTTCTTTTCGCTGTAATGAGGTTTCCACCGAAAAATCTTGGAATATGAATATTGGTTTACCTTGTATTGTAAAAGGAATTTTTTTTAGATATATAACTGCATAATATTGAGCTTATCCTGAAAATTCAGGAACCTTGCAATCACCGGCCTACTCTTCGTTGAGCCGTCAGAAAGATATTTTGTAGAGCCTATGCGGTGAGCTCTCTCAACTTCCAGAGGGAGCAAATTAGGTTCCATACCTAAGGCTAGTGGTAGGGCCCTTGAAATAAAATCAAGAAGATCATGGAAGTCAGTAGTTTCAGGTATACCAATTACTTTGACATTATTACGTCTATTACGATCCTCAAATTCATTTAATTTATACTGTATATTTCTAATCTGAGTTGTTTGGTCTCTTATACTAGATGCTTGTTGTTCGTTAGTGTCTTCTAAATCTGATATGCGCTGTTCAGCTTCATTTAGCCTGTGTGTAAAATGTTTAATCTCAGTAGCCAAATTTGATATTTCCGTTTTAAGGTACTCAAATTAAGGGAATCATAAGATCCGAGATTTGTTTGACAATATCTTTATCTTGAGTCTTCTTTCCATGTACCTCTGCTACACTGACTAACGGGGTGATATTTACTAAACTATCAGTGCTAGTCCTATTCCTCCTATCCCTTGTTTTGGGTGGCATATCTGTTGGATTTAATTTATAATTAAGAATAAATTTATCCATAGGGTGAAAGTGAGTGGGTTTAAAAAAAACACAACAGTAAAAGGTAAACAAGTGGGGTGTTTGTCTTGGGTAAGAAGTGTTATAGGTAACACAGTGAGTGGTAAATTATACCGAATAACTTTTTTTTTTAAAAAAAAGAAGAATAGTGAATGCAGGCCGCCTATTGCTGTCTATGATGTGAGAAAAAAAATAAAAAAAAATTGAACAAGTGAAGTGTTTGTTTTATGTAAGAAGTGTTGTGGGTACACAGTGACTAATAAGTTGTACCGGATACCTTAAAAGAAAGAAAAAAGTGAATGCAGACAACCTATTGCTGTCTACAGTGTGTTTGGTGAAATCTGTGACACTTAAGTGAGTGAAAGGAGTATGTATTGAACAATGTATTGGATCCTATTACACTAATATTCGGAAATAATATCCTGCAGACTTACAAAATTCTGTGACACTTAGGAAACATTTAATCTGTAAGTATAAGACATTTTGTCTCACAGAGTTATGTGTCTAGGAAGGCTAAATATGGGCCTAGGAAAAAGTAGTTATGAAGATAAAGCACATAAAAGGAGAAGAGTTTGTTAGTTAGATATATTATATCTACATTTTAGTAGTGAGATCCAAAAGTATTTCTATAACAAAATTTTAGCTATCATGTAAATAGAAGCAGTACTAATATTGGAGTCGGGCCTGCTAGATAAAAGAGGAAATACCCAATCGGTACGCTAGAAAATCAAACTGTCCACAGGCCAGTAATATATATATATATCACTCTAATAAGAGAAAAGTGTTAATTGAATCACGTTATTCAGTATATTTCTCTGTACATGCCCTCTATATACACTGTGTGTACTATCCTGGGCCCAATCTTCTGATATATGTCAGTTTAACAGTATCTAACAGTCTAAAGTTGCCTAGTGTAATATACAACTTATACCCTTCAGATCAATATGAAATAACCATTTATAACATTCAAATCAGCTAATATAATATGCAATTTGTCACAAAGCATAGCAATTCACTTTTATCCATATTGTAATGCTTTTGCTTATGTCAAATGTTCCAGATAGCCCAATTACCAATTACCGTCCCTTTTAAAGAAGATTTTTGAGGTAATCTATATATCGTTTAAATCCTCAAGTATGTGTGTCTTAGCAGACACAGCAACGTAAGAAGCAAACAGTTCACAGATAGGTAAACATTAGGAACAGTCACCACAGTTGATGGAATGACAGGGCTCTTTCTTGTGCTCCTGTAACCTTATGGTTCCGTTCAGGTTAATGACTTGCCTAATTGAGTAATACTCTTATTTATTTTCACCTTCTGCTGCAATGTTGTTGGTTATAACTGTTAGGTCCATGATTTTTTTTCTTAGCCATACACGTTGTAGAAAAGAACCTTTTAGCACAAAAGGTATTTTAAAGCCATTAACAGCTGACTATCAGCCAAAAAAAGTGTCCAGGCAACTTCGTGCTATATCAAGTATCAGGCAACATGCATCCAGCACTGTTATCAAGCACGAAGATTTACTCAACCTAGCTATCTTTTACTGCCTTTTCCTGGCTACTTGCTGTAGCTGCACAACTCCAATCGTCAGATCGACTGACGCTGTATTCTTCCTTTGGGCCACTCTCAGCTGCTGTTAACAGCAGTAGGCAGCCAGCGCAGCCCTCCTCCAAAACCCCAAGCGTCCAGATGCCACAAGGACCGCCTCAGTAGGTGAAGCCGTCAGCCTGAATTTCTCCCTCCAAGAGCGGTCCCAAATTCAGCTCAAGGCAAAGACATCCAAGTATTTCCACGTCCTCAGGAGCGGAAGAAACCGAAGAAATGCACCTCTCTTTTCAGGTACAGCCCCAACTTCAGGACAAGAGCTGCAGATACATCGCTCCCTCCGTGGACAGCTTTCTGACTCAGCTCAGAGCAATAGGTAAACAATCAAGAACTTCCGCGCTTATCAATAGCGAGGGAAGTTGCAGGTAATTCTTCTGTTAGAAGCGGCTTTCCTGCTCACTCCAAGCCAATATCTATAGCAGGAGGATACTTTCACATTCACACTCTCAGGAATAGCGGGTAGAGAGTAGGATAAAAAGTAATATGGGTACAATTACGAACGCACTCGTACTTTAATTGTGTATTCTGTTTGTACGGTCTAGCATATATTAGCTTTACCCAGATAAGCCCTGGTAAAGAGACCTCTTCAGACACCAAATACAAAAGCCAGTCAATGGCAATATACCCCAGCCGAAACTAGGGCTGTCAGCAAGCTGCACCAATGGTGCTGGAAATCCGGTAGCCAGTAACTGTTAAATGGCTCCTAGGAAAAATGCTTGCAGCGTGGTAAGGTAGGGAGACTAGCTCTTTCCCATCTGAGCTAAAGCACAAGCACACCCCACCTGTGCACACCACACCTGTGCACCACACCTGTGCCTCCTCCCCTCTTCCGGCCTCTGCTAACGCTGCTTTTTTATGCCCGCTGGTATTACGAGTCTTAAAGGTTTAGGGTGGCCGCACACTTCTTTGGCCTTAACGCAAAACGACTTACGTAAACTTCGTAAAGTCTTTTTTCTATAGGACTTCCATAGCACTGATATTACGAGTCTGTCCTGGGAGGCCAAAATGTGAGCGATACACCCTACCCTGTAAAGATCCCTTATACATTTAAAGTCAGTAGTTATGAGTTTTACACTACAACGCTGTAGCATAAAACTCATAACTAAAGTGCTAAAAAGTACACTAACGCCCATAAACTACCTATTAACCCCTAAACCGAGGCCCTCCCGTATCGCAAACACTATAATAAAATTTTTAACCCCTAATCTGCCGCTCCAGACACCGCCGCCACCTACATTATATTTATGAACCCCTAATCTGCTGTCCCAACATCGCCGACACCTACATATTATTTATTAATCCCTAATCTGCATTCCCTGATGTCGCTGACACCTACGTTATATTTATTAACCCCTAATCTTCCGCCCCCAACGTCGCCGCCACTATATTAAAGTTAATAACCCTAAACCTAACACCCACTAACTTAAATATAATTTAAATAAATCTAAATAAATATTCCTATCATTAACTAAATGATTCCTATTTAAAACTAAATACTTACCTATAAAATAAACCCTAAGCTAGCTACAATATAACTAATAGTTACATTGTAGCTAGCTTAGGGTTTATTTTTATTTTACAGGCAAGTTTGTATTATTTTAACTAGGTAGAATAGTTATGAAATAGTTATTAACTATTTACTAACTACCTAGCTAAAATAAATACAAATTGTTCTGTAAAATAAAACCTAATCTAAGTTACAATAACACCTAACACTACACTATAATTAAATAAATTTACTAAATTAAATACTATTAAATAAATTACATACAATTAGCTAAATTAAAATAAATTAAATTAGCTAAAGTACAAAAAAAGCAAACACTAAATTACAGAAAATAATAAACAAATTACAGATATTTAAACTAATTACACCCAATCTAATAGCCCTATAAAAATAAAATAAGCCCCCCAAAATAAAAAAAACCCTAGCCTAAACTAAACTACCAATAGCCCTTAAAAGGGCCTTTTGCGGGGCATTGCCCCAAAGAAATCAGCTCTTTTACCTGTAAAAAAAAAATACAAACAACCCCCCAACAGTAAAACCCACCACCCACACAACCAACCCCCCAAATAAAATACTATTCCCTTCCCCCTCTTTCCTCTAGTATTTCTAGAGTAAAAAGTATCCTTTTTTAAGTCTTGGGGATTTTTTTATAATTTCCTTTTGTCTTGCTTCAAAACAATTCATCGAGAATATAATAACATAGTCTGATATTACCACTATTAGACATTTCCTCTTCAATGGCATTTAAAATTAAAAGAAATGGATAAAATAATTGAAATAGATATTCCAATGTAAGAATCATTATGAATTTGATCAGAAAAATTGTTTTACTGGACATTTTCTTTTATTTATCTGTCTGTATTAATATGAAAAAGATGTTTTAATAAAATGTGTAATTTTGTGATTTGAAATACTATATATATATGTATGTACATCCTTTTAATATATATATATATATATATATATATATATATATATATATATATATATATATATATATATATATATATATAAAGACACTTTTGGCTTTATGTCAAAGAGAAAAAAGTGAAGTTTAGATTGACAGTGGAGGACACCAATTAGGAGATGCATACAATTAAGAAGATATCCCTATATAAGGGGAGAAGGACTTAACTAAGGGTATCTTGATAAAGGCTAAGGCTGAAACGCATAGATGGTACTCAAGGTCCGATAATCTTACAAACAGAGCGCCCTGTGTGGTAAGGAACTTATCCAGCTATTGCCATTGGCAATAGAAGGATCACATGATTGGGTAACGTAACCAACCGAAGAGCTGATCCGACATACACGCCACTTGAGGCCATTACAACTCAGCAGACAGACAAGTCAGTTCTTGCTAACCGCAAAATTAGAGATTCCTTTGGAGGAACATAGCAGGTAAGTGAACTGTGAAGAATACAGTGTGGTGTAAGTTACAAAAGAACGTTATCACAGATAACATTTGGCAAAGACGGTAAATATAAAGTAATTTCAAGGGAATTTTCTTTCACAAAAGGATTTACCCCTAGATGGGGATTGGCCATCACAGCCAACAAGGATTCAATCTATCCGCACATTACTTTTGAACACTTTTTTTTATTTATCATAGATCTACATTTGTATTTAGGCCAACCAGTGGATTTAATTTTATGTGTATTAGTAAACTGTGTTTTGATATTTATCTTGCTCACATTCTTTATGTCCTAATAGGAGTTTTACTTTATGTCCTAATATATACTATTCAGCTATCTTGAGAGAGATTTTCTCTTTTCCGCTTAATAGCTAACTAGTTTGTTTATATTCTCTAGCGTATGGGGTGTCTAGCTTTTTAAGTGCATTTGATTCTTTGATTGTATTTCTTTCTGTTTGAGTAGATTTGCAGAGAGCTACTCCACTTTCATTTGCCTGACACTCTATTCTGGTCTTCCATATATAATTTGTTCTGAGGAAAGGAAAACACTGGGTCTCACGGTGAATCCAAAAAGGTTTATTGAGGAGCAGGCTTCAGTAAAGACACAGGGTAAGCTCCTATCTGACGTGTTTCATGCATGCGTACATGCGCTTCACGAAATATAATTTGTTCACTTAGGAGTTAAGGTTAGATGTAACATAGGTATAGGCATTCAGGGGGAGTTAACGTGGCATGGTAGTGGGAGTTGATTTGGAAATATCAACACCAGTGTGATTTGTTTTAATCAGAGAAGTGCAGGTTTGCGAGGAGGGTAGCAGCCATTTTGTCTCGCCAGCTATCAGCTGTCGAGACTGCATCAACCTGAGGTAGCTAGTGTAGGTGTACTATAACATAGGTCCTACCGACAAAATTAGGCACAGTTAAAATATGGTGTGTGTCCCGGCCACACAAAAATGCTGATGAGCGGCAATGTCAGAGATGCAGGTGGTGACACCAGCAACAATTGATTTCTATGGGAGAGACATTGCAGCTCACCAAAACACTTTAAAAATCTTGACAAACTGATTGACTGCAAGGCCAACAAGGTCAGAAAGGCTGTTTCTCAATGGTCTCGTCATCGTTTTGAACATCTGGGGCTTAGATGTGTTCAGCTAGGTTCCAGAGGTGCATTACTGCACCTTCAGTGAACAAAGCACATTTTATCATAGAAGTAAATTGGTAAGTTGTTTACAATTGTAAGTTCTATCTGAATCATGAAATATAAAACAGTAGTGTTATGTTCCTTTAAGGGGAAACACATTTTACATCAATGTGTCCCTTTAATTGTTTCAACTTTCTTATCTCTCTGTAGTGAAATATTACTAGCTTCAGATGCTAATGTTTTCATTATTTATTTCCCCCCTTTTCCTTTAATTTAATGATTTTTTTATAAAGTATTGAGGTTTTATTTTCCTTCTTTTTTCATAATTTAGCTCTGTGCTTTCCAGTTCCTGTGAGAATTGGAAGTGCAGACCTCATAAGTCTAACACTGGTGTACTTTATTCTATTTAATTGTTTTCATTTAGATGTGACTTTAAATGGACAGTCTACACTGGAATTTTTATTTTTTTAATCAATAATCCCTTTATTACCCATTCCCCAATTTTGCATAACCAACACAGTTATATAAATATACTTTATACCTCTCTGGCAGCCCCCTGATCGCATGACATTTTATTAATTATCTATTGACTTGCATTTTAGCCAATTAGTGCTGTGTTGTGCACAACTTCACAGGCGTGAGCACAATGTTATCTATATGGCCCACATGAACTAGCAGCCTCCTTTTGTGAAAAGCAAATACAAAATCATGTGATAAGAGGCTGTCTGTAGTGGCTTAAAAACAGGCAGAAATTTAGAGGTTTAAATGTTATAAAGTATATTAATATAACAATGCTGTTTGTTCAAAGCTGGGGAATGGGTAGTAAAGGTGTTATCTATCTTTTTAAACAATAACAATTTTGGTGTTGACTGTCCCTTTAAGTCCCATCTTCTTTGCTTGTTTTCTAGTGTAGGTGCTAATAGCTTTTGAATTACTTGTGCTAGGAGAGAGGTTCTATATGTGAGAGCACACATTTGTATTGTATTCAATTTATATAACTGGGGGAAAAAAGATTACAAAGTTGAAGCATAAAAAAAAATCAATAACGGTTTTTATTCTTAAAATCATTGACATGGTAAGAAATGTATTGGTCTTATAATTCTGTAAGGATGAATTCCCTGTTCTGCTATCCCCATGAGATTTGGGATCTATCATTGTATTGGTATTGTACCTTAGCATTAGTAATGGACAATTTTTCAAACCTGTTTCTATACATGTGCCGTGACAGAAAGTAAATGTCTATATCTCAGAAAATGCTGAACTTAATCCCACAGAAAAAATAAAGTTGCACATAAAGTTTAAAAAGAATATCTCCCAAGTGATTATCAGCCAGACAGTTACCTCTATTCTTCAGACTTTTTTTTCTAAACAATTTCCTGGAAAAGTATTCCTATAATTCAAAATTCCTTATTTTCCATTATATCATCAGTCTAATTGTAAACTGCAACACATGTATTAAAGGGACATAAAACCCAATTTTTTTCTTTCCTGATTCAGATAGAGAATACAATTTTAAACAACTTTCCAATTTACTTATATTATTTAATTTGCTTCCTTCTCTTGTTATCATTTGCTGTAAGGTTCTAGGCAAGCTCAATGGCAGCAGAGAACCTAGGATCTAGCTGTTGATTGGTGGCTGCATATATATATTGATTGTGATTGGCTCCCCTATTTGTTCAGTTACAAACCATTAGTGCATTGCTGCTCCTTCAACATATGATACCAAGAGAATGAAACAGATTAGATAATAGAAGTAAATTAGAAAGTTGTTTAAAATTGTATTCTCTATCTGAATCATGAAATAAAATTTTTTGGGTTTCATGTCCCTTTAAAGGGATATGAGACCCCAAATGTTTCTTTTGTGATTCAGAGCATGCAATGAAAAAAAGTTTCCAATTTATTTCAATTATTAAATGTGCTTTGTTCCCATGGTTTTCTTTGTTGAAGAGATGCCTAGGTAGGCACTTGGAGCACAATGTGGCAGGAAAATGAATACCATTCTTACAAAACTGCTGCCATATAGTGCTCCAGATGCATGCACGCTCCTGAACTTACATTTCTGCTTTTAATCAATAGATACCAATAGAACAATGAAAATTTGATAATAGAATTACATTAGAAAGTTGTTTAAAATCACATGCTCTGTCTTAATCATGAAAGAAAATTTTAGGGTTTATGTCACTTTAAGAATATTTATTTTCGGTCACTGAAATGCTACAAGTATATAAAATAACTAAATAATATGTATTTTATATATATCATATATATGTATCATGTATATGTATCATGTATATGTATCATGTATATGTATCATCTATATGTATCATGTATATGTATCATGTATATGTATCATGTATATGTATCATGTATATGTATCATGTATATGTATCATGTATATGTATCATCTATATGGATCATGTATATGTATCATGTATATGTATCATGTATATGTATCATCTATATGTATAATGTATATGTATCATGTATATGTATCATGTATATGTATCATGTATATGTATCATCTATATGTATCATGTATATGTATCATCTATATGTATCATGTATATGTATCACCTATATGTATCATGTATATGTATCATCTATATGTATCATGTATATGTATCATCTATATGTATCATGTATATGTATCATGTATATGTATCATGTATATGTATCATCTATATGTATCATGTATCTGTATCATCTATATGTATCATCTATATGTATCATCTATATGTATCATGTATATGTATCATGTATATGTATCATCTATATGTATCATGTATATGTATCATGTATATGTATCATGTATATGTATCATGTATATGTATCATGTATATGTATCATCTATATGTATCATGTATATGTATCATCTATATGTATCATGTATATGTATCATCTATATGTATCATGTATATGTATCATATATATGTATCATGTATATGTATCATCTATATGTATCATGTATATGTATCATCTATATGTATCATGTATATGTATCATCTATATGTATCATGTATATGTATCATGTATATGTATCATGTATATGTATCATCTATATGTATCATGTATATGTATCATCTATATGTATCATGTATATGTATCATCTATATGTATCATGTATATGTATCATGTATATGTATCATGTATATGTATCATGTATATCTATCATGTATATGTATCATCTATATGTATCATGTATATGTATCATCTATATGTATCATGTATATCTATCATGTATATGTATCATGTATATGTATCATCTATATGTATCATATATATGTATTATGTATATGTATCATGTATATGTATCATCTATATGTATCATGTATATGTATCATATATATGTATCATGTATATGTATCATGTATATGTATCATATATATGTATCATGTATATGTATCATGTATATGTATCATATATATGTATCATGTATATGTATCATGTATATGTATTATGTATATGTATCATGTATATGTATCATGTATATGTATCATCTATATGTATTATGTATATCTATCATGTATATGTATCATCTATATGTATCATGTATATGTATCATATATATGTATCATGTATATGTATCATGTATATGTATCATATATATGTATCATGTATATGTATCATGTATATGTATTATGTATATGTATCATGTATATGTATCATGTATATGTATCATGTATATGTATCATATATATGTATCATGTATATGTATCATGTATATGTATTATGTATATGTATCATATATATGTATCATGTATATGTATCATGTATATGTATCATGTATATGTATGATGTATATGTATCATGTATATGTATCATGTATATGTATCATGTATATGTATCATATATGTATCATGTATATGTATTATGTATCATGTATATGTATCATGTATATGTATTATTTATATGTATCATGTATATGTATCATATATATGTATCATGTATATGTATTATGTATATGTATCATATATATGTATCATGTATATGTATCATGTATATGTACTATGTATATGTATCATATGTATGTATCATGTATATGTATTATGTATATGTATCATGTATATGTATTATGTATATGTATCATGTATATGTATCATATATATGTATCATGTATATGTATCATGTATATGTATCATATATATGTATCATGTATATGTATTATGTATATGTATCATATATATGTATCATGTATATGTATCATGTATATGTATCATCTATATGTATCATGTATATGTATCATTTATATGTATCATGTATATGTATCATGTATATGTATCATCTATATGTATCATGTATATGTATCATCTATATGTATCATGTATATGTATCATCTATATGTATCATGTATATGTATCATATATATGTATCATGTATATGTATCATCTATATGTATCATGTATATGTATCATCTATATGTATCATGTATATGTATCATCTATATGTATCATGTATATGTATCATGTATATGTATCATGTATATGTATCATCTATATGTATCATGTATATGTATCATCTATATGTATCATGTATATGTATCATCTATATGTATCATGTATATGTATCATGTATATGTATCATGTATATGTATCATGTATATCTATCATGTATATGTATCATCTATATGTATCATGTATATGTATCATCTATATGTATCATGTATATCTATCATGTATATGTATCATGTATATGTATCATCTATATGTATCATATATATGTATTATGTATATATATCATATATATGTATCATGTATATGTATCATGTATATGTATCATGTATATGTATCATCTATATGTATCATGTATATGTATCATGTATATGTATCATGTATATGTATCATGTATATGTATCATGTATATGTATCATGTATATGTATCATCTATATGGATCATGTATATGTATCATGTATATGTATCATGTATATGTATCATCTATATGTATAATGTATATGTATCATGTATATGTATCATGTATATGTATCATGTATATGTATCATCTATATGTATCATGTATATGTATCATCTATATGTATCATGTATATGTATCACCTATATGTATCATGTATATGTATCATCTATATGTATCATGTATATGTATCATCTATATGTATCATGTATATGTATCATGTATATGTATCATGTATATGTATCATCTATATGTATCATGTATCTGTATCATCTATATGTATCATCTATATGTATCATCTATATGTATCATGTATATGTATCATGTATATGTATCATCTATATGTATCATGTATATGTATCATGTATATGTATCATGTATATGTATCATGTATATGTATCATGTATATGTATCATGTATATGTATCATGTATATGTATCATCTATATGTATCATGTATATGTATCATCTATATGTATCATGTATATGTATCATATATATGTATCATGTATATGTATCATCTATATGTATCATGTATATGTATCATCTATATGTATCGTGTATATGTATCATCTATATGTATCATGTATATGTATCATGTATATGTATCATGTATATGTATCATCTATATGTATCATGTATATGTATCATCTATATGTATCATGTATATGTATCATCTATATGTATCATGTATATGTATCATGTATATGTATCATGTATATGTATCATGTATATCTATCATGTATATGTATCATCTATATGTATCATGTATATGTATCATCTATATGTATCATGTATATCTATCATGTATATGTATCATGTATATGTATCATCTATATGTATCATATATATGTATTATGTATATGTATCATGTATATGTATCATCTATATGTATCATGTATATGTATCATATATATGTATCATGTATATGTATCATGTATATGTATCATATATATGTATCATGTATATGTATCATGTATATGTATCATATATATGTATCATGTATATGTATCATGTATATGTATTATGTATATGTATCATGTATATGTATCATGTATATGTATCATCTATATGTATTATGTATATCTATCATGTATATGTATCATCTATATGTATCATGTATATGTATCATATATATGTATCATGTATATGTATCATGTATATGTATCATATATATGTATCATGTATATGTATCATGTATATGTATTATGTATATGTATCATGTATATGTATCATGTATATGTATCATGTATATGTATCATATATATGTATCATGTATATGTATCATGTATATGTATTATGTATATGTATCATATATATGTATCATGTATATGTATCATGTATATGTATCATGTATATGTATGATGTATATGTATCATGTATATGTATCATGTATATGTATCATGTATATGTATCATATATGTATCATGTATATGTATTATGTATCATGTATATGTATCATGTATATGTATTATTTATATGTATCATGTATATGTATCATATATATGTATCATGTATATGTATTATGTATATGTATCATATATATGTATCATGTATATGTATCATGTATATGTATCATGTATATGTACTATGTATATGTATCATATGTATGTATCATGTATATGTATTATGTATATGTATCATGTATATGTATTATGTATATGTATCATGTATATGTATCATATATATGTATCATGTATATGTATCATGTATATGTATCATATATATGTATCATGTATATGTATTATGTATATGTATCATATATATGTATCATGTATATGTATCATGTATATGTATCATCTATATGTATCATGTATATGTATCATGTATATGTATCATGTATATGTATCATCTATATGTATCATGTATATGTATCATCTATATGTATCATGTATATGTATCATCTATATGTATCATGTATATGTATCATATATATGTATCATGTATATGTATCATCTATATGTATCATGTATATGTATCATCTATATGTATCATGTATATGTATCATCTATATGTATCATGTATATGTATCATGTATATGTATCATGTATATGTATCATCTATATGTATCATGTATATGTATCATCTATATGTATCATGTATATGTATCATCTATATGTATCATGTATATGTATCATGTATATGTATCATGTATATGTATCATGTATATCTATCATGTATATGTATCATCTATATGTATCATGTATATGTATCATCTATATGTATCATGTATATCTATCATGTATATGTATCATGTATATGTATCATCTATATGTATCATATATATGTATTATGTATATGTATCATGTATATGTATCATCTATATGTATCATGTATATGTATCATATATATGTATCATGTATATGTATCATGTATATGTATCATATATATGTATCATGTATATGTATCATGTATATGTATCATATATATGTATCATGTATATGTATCATGTATATGTATTATGTATATGTATCATGTATATGTATCATGTATATGTATCATCTATATGTATTATGTATATCTATCATGTATATGTATCATCTATATGTATCATGTATATGTATCATATATATGTATCATGTATATGTATCATGTATATGTATCATATATATGTATCATGTATATGTATCATGTATATGTATTATGTATATGTATCATGTATATGTATCATGTATATGTATCATATATATGTATCATGTATATGTATCATGTATATGTATTATGTATATGTATCATATATATGTATCATGTATATGTATCATGTATATGTATCATGTATATGTATGATGCATATGTATCATGTATATGTATCATGTATATGTATCATGTATATGTATCATATATGTATCATGTATATGTATTATGTATCATGTATATGTATCATGTATATGTATTATTTATATGTATCATGTATATGTATCATATATATGTATCATGTATATGTATTATGTATATGTATCATATATATGTATCA